>NW_026613520.1:110000-140000 GCF_026213295.1 Gadus chalcogrammus | reverse complement strand
AAATGACTTTAAACTGAATCTTGGTTCCTTGGGTTCTCTTGGGAACCAAACTGCAGCAGAACAGGTTCAGTTATTAAAGATACGTTCACACCTGTTTATCATTTGTAATGTCTGCTTCTTCTATGATTTTAGTCCTTGTATTTATTGTGCACATGTAAGGGACTATTTTTCTGTTATATTTGTTAATGAAGAATCATTGCAATAAACAACTCAGTGGATCCAACTGAAGGTTCTCGTGTGTTCAGCCAATGGTTCTTCCCCTTTCTTCAGTTTAACTCTTTCAAGCTGAGCAGATGTTTCTCCAGATCTTTCTGTTGGTTATCCTAGCAGTACACCTGGAATGTCCCTCCAGCCCCTTGGGTCCCAGCAGCACTCTGAGGGGTCATGACCCCTGACCTGGACCCAGTCTTCAGTCCCAGGTCTCTGAGGGGTCCTGCTCCCTGACCTGGACCCAGTCTTCAGTCCCAGGTCTCTAAGGGGTCCTGCCCCCTGACCTGGACCCAGTCTTCAGTCCCAGGTCTCTGAGGGGTCCTGCCCCCTGACCTGGACCCAGTCTTCAGTCCCAGGTCTCTAAGGGGTCCTGCCCCCTTACCTGGACCCAGTCTTCAGTCCCAGGTCTCTGAGGGGTCCTGCCCCCTGACCTGGACCCAGTCTTCAGTCCCAGGTCTCTGAGGGGTCTTGACCTGGGCCCAGTCTTCAGTCCCAGGTCTCTGAGGGGTCCTGACCTGGACCCAGTCTTCAGTCCCAGGTCTCTAAGGGGTCCTGCTCCCTGACCTGGACCCAGTCTTCAGTCACAGCTCTCTAAGGGGTCCTGCCCCCTGACCTGGACCCAGTCTTCAGTCCCAGGTCTCTAAGGGGTCCTACTCCCTGACCTGGACCCAGTCTTCACTCCCAGGTCTCTAAGGGGTCCTGCCCCCTGACCTGGACCCAGTCTTCAGTCCCAGGTCTCTGAGGGGTCCTGACCTGGACCCAGTCTTCAGTCCCAGGTCTCTAAGGGGTCCTGCCCCCTGACCTGGACCCAGTCTTCAGTCCCAGCTCTCTAAGGGGTCCTACCCCCTGACGTGGGCCCAGTCTTCAGTCCCAGGTCTCTGAGGGGTCCTGCCCCCTGACCTGGACCCAGTCTTCAGTCCCAGCTCTCTAAGGGGTCCTGCCCCCTGACCTGGGCCCAGTCTTCAGTCCCAGGTCTCTAAGGGGTCCTACCCCCTGACCTGGACCCAGTCTTCAGTCCCAGGTCTCTGAGGGGTCCTGCCCCCTGACCTGGGCCCAGTCTTCAGTCCCAGGTCTCTGAGGGGTCCTGCTCCCTGACCTGGACCCAGTCTTCAGTCCCAGCTCTCTAAGGGGTCCTGCCCCCTGACCTGGGCCCAGTCTTCAGTCCCAGGTCTCTAAGGGGTCCTGCCCCCTGACGTGGGCCCAGTCTTCAGTCCCAGGTCTCTAAGGGGTCCTGCCCCCTGACCTGGGCCCAGTCTTCAGTCCCCGGCTGGCTCTTCCTCAACTCACTGGTTGTCATGGTCCGTCCCTGGTTTTCCCATTCCCCTGCCTGCCACCCTGATCCCTCCTAATTAACCCAACTCACTGGTTGTCATGGTCCGTCCCTGGTTTTCCCATTCCCCTGCCTGCCACCCTGATCCCTCCTAATTAACCCAACTCACTGGTTGTCATGGTCCGTCCCTGGTTTTCCCATTCCCCTGCCTGCCACCCTGATCCCTCCTAATTAACCCAACTCACTGGTTGTCACGGTCCGTCCCTGGTTTTCCCATTCCCCTGCCTGCCACCCTGATCCCTCCTAATTAACCCAACCACCTCCACCTGTGCTCCCCCTATATCAGTCCTCTCCTCCCAATCACCTCTGTCTGCCGACTACCCTCTGCCTGTCGACCCGGTCCCTAAATGAAGCCTTGTACCTATCCTGCGCTAGTCGTCTGTCTGTGCACTTGGGTTCTGCTTCACGCCCCCATTACACTGGTGGCTTGGGGTACAATTAGCTCCGCCTCTGGAGACATTTCCTCCAACGCGTCACAACACACAACAGTGGAGTCTCCATCACCTCTTCATCAGTGTGTGGAGAGAGGATATTACCACAAACACAACAGTGGAGTCTCCATCACCTCTTCATCAGTTTGTATAGGGAGGATGTGACCACACACACAACAGTGGAGTCTCCATCACCTCTTCATCAGTTTGTGGAGAGAGGATATTACCACACACACAACAGTGGAGTCTCCATCACCTCTTCATCAGTGTGTGGAGGGAGGATATGACCACACACACAACAGTGGAGTCTCCATCACCTCTTCATCAGTGTGTGGAGGGAGGATATGACCACACACACAACAGTGGAGTCTCCATCACCTCTTCATCAGTGTGTGGAGGGAGGATATTACCACACACACAACAGTGGAGTCTCCATCACCTCTTCATCAGTGTGTGGAGGGAGGATATGACCACACACACAACAGTGGAGTCTCCATCACCTCTTCATCAGTGTGTGGAGGGAGGATATGACCACACACACAACAGTGGAGTCTCCATCACCTCTTCATCAGTGTGTGGAGGGAAGATATGACCACACACACAACAGTGGAGTCTCCATCACCTCTTCATCAGTGTGTGGAGGGAAGATATGACCACACACACAACAGTGGAGTCTCCATCACCTCTTCATCAGTGTGTGGAGGGAGGATATGACCACACACACAACAGTGGAGTCTCCATCACCTCTTCATCAGTGTGTGGAGGGAGGATATTACCACAAACACAACAGTGGAGTCTCAATCCGTGTGTCTAAAGTAAGTTTGGTTTTCATGCGTCCTATCATCACTAGTCCCATCTTTGTCCACTGGGTGGCGCTTTAGAGACTGATTCAACTTGTGCTCCAGCAGCTGCTCTGTGTGGAGAAGCTTTAAGGTAGAACCTTAACACTAACTTAACCTCTTTGTTATTCACTTTATATCTCCTCTTTGTGGTTCCAGTCTTTACTAAAGGCCTTAGCTGTTCAACAACCCCATAACAGCAAGTTAATGAATAACTGTGAATGAATGACAATATGACCCAGTTATAAGATCACCTGAAGTAACTGATTAACTAATATCACTGACTATTGAGCCCAGTTGTAAGATGAGCTAATGAATAACTTATATGTATGAATGTAGGAGACAACTCCTTTGCATCGTGTGTGTGTGTGTGTGTGTGTGTGTGTGTGTGTGTGTGTGTGTGTGTGTGTGTGTGTGTGTGTGTGTGTGTGTGTGTGTGTGTGTGTGTCTGTGTGTGCGCATGGACTTGTACTCACCTATTTGAATGCCATTCAAATAGGTGGCAATAATTTACATCTCAAACATTACAGGTATATCAAATGTAGATCAGTGAGGTACTCGGGGATTAAAATCAATTTGTGGGGACTACTGTGGCTGTGGTGCCACTGGCCCTCTTTTTTCTTGGCTGATGATAGGCCTCTGATCTTTGTAAGCCCCAAACAAAAAAACACATTGTCTTGGGCCTTCGCCGATCGGGGGGCCTATCATGGGCCAGTATCACGCCGGATAGGCCCCCCGATCGGCGTAGGCCCTGGGGCTTCAGCCCAGGCAAGCCCGTGCATTAAGGCGGCGTGAACCCTCTGGCAGCGAGGCGGTCATCAGGCAGTTAACAGGTGACATGCATGCTAGCACGCCGCGCGGCGGTGTGCTAGCAGCTTTAGCGGGCAACTACAGTGGGCAGCTAACTGCTGTGAAAGAGTTAATTTAATAAATGCTGTAAATTAGAGTAAAACAACGACAGGCACTGAACTACTTAAAAAAGGTTAAGACAAAAACATTACATGAACGTTATTTTAATGGTTGCTGCTGTGACAGGTAAAGTAATTTAGAAATATACCTCAGAATGCTGTTTTCTTAAAACAAAACCGATGAATATATTTTCACAAAGCACAAATCATTTACTTTTAAGCAAGCCATTTATTCAGACAAATAAAGCCTAAATAAACAAAGCCTTGTATGAATAAGCAAAGCCCTGTATGAAGTCTAAAGTGCATACAAGACAAATAATCTTCTGACATTCAGCTTGTGTGTGTGGTGTTTGTGTTTGTGTTGACCAATCATTGCAAGCCAATGATTGGTTAGAATTAAAACATGTGACACCGTTTTTCCAGCTAATATAGCAGGGCTGAAGGCTGAGAGAAGAAGCGGCTGCCAGAGAGGAGCCATGGACACTGTCTCTGAACCGGACCCTGGACTCACTATGGAACCTGAGGACAAGTCTTTGGACCCGAGGAACACCAGCCACAGAATTGGTAGGTGACCTTTTTAGAGCATTTAAAAGAAATAAACCAGTCAAAGAAATATTTTCATGTATTATGTTTATGTATTACTGTACAACTGTGTGTATGACTGTATTACTGTGTAACTGTATGTGTGTACATGTCAATAATCAGGGAATAATAACAAGTATGCTGGAGACCAATTTTTGTTCTGCTTAAGTGTGTTCATAATTCAACACGAGAGCTACAGTACTTCTGATGTTTCCTCTAGATGGGGAGGGATTCTGCAGACCGCAGGAAGACTGTCTGGACTTTGAATGACAGCCATGCAGTATGAATATATCTCTGTGTACATAACTGTGTGTGTGTGTGTGTGTGTGTGTGTGTGTGTGTGTGTGTGTGTGTGTGTGTGTGTGTGTGTGTGTGTGTGTGTGTGTGTGTGTGTGTGTGTGTGTGTGTGTGTGTGTGTATGTTCTGTTCCTGAACAGCTCTAAAGTTCTGCAACATTGTCTTGCTGATATTCGGACTGCTGAGTATTCTCCTAATCTCCCTGCAGTTCAGTGAGTCTAAATCATATCTTCCTGAATAAAATAAAAATAATAATATGAGTAAAAATAGTAATATTATTATTGATGATATTAATAATATTAATAATAATGATAATAATAACAGCAATAATAATTAATAATAATAATAATAAAAAAATAATCATATTTCATTCTTATTGTAAAATTATAATGCCATCCAGTCCCTTCCGGCCACCATTGTATGTTGTACGTCCTGGCACTTAATGTACGCACTTATTGCACGGACTTAGGCCCCATCCACACGAAGCCGATTTCATGGCGAAACCGTAAAGGTCTTGTACGGTTCGGCCTTCCGTTTACACGAAGCCGGCGAATCCGCTGACCGAAACTGTAATCTTCTGAAACCACCCTCGGAGGTGGTTTAAAATCTACCCGGTTTCGTTTTGGATTTGTGTGGACGCCTGAAACCAACTGAAACCGTAAACCATGATGTCATCGCCCCACCGCTCGACCCTCTAGCCAATGACTGTTAAACCCGTGGAGTCTCAGAACTCACAACAACAAAGATGATGGCGGACTACAGGCTTGTAATCATTCTGCAGCAGATCATGTCCCTTGTTGGGTTGCTAAGCCATTATTTATTGAGAATCCGCGACCGAAATTAGAGAAAAAGCCTTTATGCGGATGCTCGCCTGTTCTTCTTATTTATTTTTCTTCTGGATTTCTGTAACAGAAGCAGCGCCCCTTATGGGCCTGGAATGTGTACTACAGCATTTCTACAGTTCTACCCGGTTTCGCTTGACTCCGTCTTTACGGAGATAATCCGAAACCGGATAGATTGAAACCGTAAAGGCCGATTCAGACCTCCGCCCCAAACGTTGCCTCCGGATCTACCCTTCATACCTCCGTCTGGTTTCAGCGTTGTTATGGATGTTACGCAATACATCCTCTAGAGGGCAGTGACTGTCGTGTCACAAATTAACGGCATCAACAATCGCAAACATGGCATCTGTAGAGGAGACGATTTTGCTTTGTGTCATCCGAAATCTGCAAAAAAAGGTGCAAAAAGTGTGGGCCTAGGTGGCGGTGGCATGTGACACCCCTCACCAACCCGCAGATTATCTCCTCAAAATGTTGCGCCCTTTTTAAATGACCAGTTAGAACTCATTGGAAAAGCAGGGGAACAATAAAATAAAAAGGTCAGGTAGCTACCTATATAGTATAATATAAGTATAAAAGTTTAAATACAATATATACATATCAGATATTAAACCACTCTATCTATTTTCGCGAATGGTCTGACTTCTGACTCTATACTACCGCCTCGATTTCCGGTGGCATTGCTCCGTTTCTCCCGGAGCACTCCGGATTCGTAAGCTCAGAGGCGACGGACCCATTGACGGACAAAACACCTCCGGGACCGGACGAAACGGTCCGTATCCGTGTTTACCGTAGGGTGTGAATGGGCCTTAACGGTTTCGCCCGTTTCGGCTTTGTGTGGACCGGGCCTTAATCTACATTGCACATATTCATAGTACTCAATTGTGTAGCATCTGCAGTACCTGCTATCACTGTGTACACAGGGAATGGGTTAGCCTAGCGATTGTTAGTACTTGTGTAACCGGTTAGTTTCTGGCGCTGTCTGCGTTGTGTTTGGTTGAAAAGGCCCAGACCAGGATATCTTTGGAGGCTAACTCATTTTTTTCTGACAAAGGTGAAAATATAACAATATCCTCCGGTCAACTCTTGACATGAGCTCCTACACAAATTAAATTACAGAAATATGTTAGTGTACTACACTATAAGTTTAAGCTAGGCTTAAACATGGACAATACTGTGACCAAAGTGTCGCTCACCTCTCCCGAGCAAAAGACTATGTCATAGCAGGGGAGGACGGCTGGTCCAAAGAACCGTGTAACAGACTGCACCACTGGATCTGTGAGAAGGTTGCATACCTGGATCATCTGGAGGCTGAGCGGAACAAAGAGTTTGTTTGTGTTCATGAGTGGAGAACGGTTCCTCCTTTCTGTTCTCTGTGCCGTAGATACAGTAGATATACTCTTTAAGAGTTGAAAGATTGTTGGATGTGTTTAGGTCTACTAAGGTAAGGTTTCTATTGTGGTCTAGTGAGGTCATGTTTCTATTGTGGTCTACTAAGGTCTGGGTTTATATTGTGGTCTACCAAGGTCAAGTTTCTATTGTGGTCTGCTAAGGTCAGGTCACAAGGGTCAACCCATTCTGGGTTCACTTGCACTCATTTCTATTTGAGCTGCTGAACTGTTTTGCATTCTTTCTGCAAGCTCCGCCCCCGACTCGTTAATCTCTGCGCTGGAGTGACTTCCCCTCCCTGGGTAATCTTTGTAGACACTGCTGTGATATTCAATCATGTATGAAAAGGCAGGCGAGAATACTAGGTGAGAATCCCCTGGGTCGCCCTCTAGTGGACAGGTGTTAGGAGAGAGTGAAGGGAGTGTCTGACGCTGCATCTCTAGATCCGTGTTGTAGACGTTCACTCCTCTCCTCCTGGTTTATTCAGGTTCAGTGATGCCCACGGAAGAGGAGGAGGAGGCCCCCAGCATCACAGAGTTCCACTCCTCTACAGACGTGTTGCCCGTGGGCCAAACGGCCCGCTACACCTGCCACGCCGGCGGCACGCCGGAGCCCACAGTAGAGTGGCTCCACAACGGCAGGCCCATGGAGAGGAATGGCACAGACGACCAATCAGAGGCTTGGGTGGAGAGGGGGTTCCTCTTTGTCAGAGGGGTGAGGTATGGCGTGAACACGGTCTGCTGCATGGCGAGCAACAGCGCTGGCACGGCCAATCACACCGCTGAGCTGCTTGTCTTTGGTAAGTCCTGGATCCAAGGAGAGATGTTTGTTGTTGATGTATTCATAGCATTGTTGTTGATGTATTCATAATATTGTTGTTGATATATTCATAATATTGTTGTTGATGTTTTCATAACGTTATTGTTGGGGTGTGTGTATCTATGAATGTGTACATATGTATATGTATGTATGTGTACATATCTATGTTTATGTACTAAGAGCGCAGGAGAACAGTACTAGTGATGATGATGATGATGATGATGATGATGATGATGATGATGATGATGATGATGATGATGATGATGATGATGATGATGATGATGATGAGGATGATGATGAGGATGAAGAATGGTTCCGCAGCTCATCATGTCTGGTTCTCCCTCAGATGCCTGTGAACTCACACTGGACCCCAACACGGCCCACAGACGTCTCTCTCTGTCTGAGGACAACAGGAAGGTGACGCGGGTTAGAGAGGACCAGTCGTATCCGGATCACCCAGAGAGATTTGACTCCTGGCGGCAGGTGTTGGGTAGAGAGGCTCTGACTGGTCACTGTTACTGGGAGGTAGAGTGGGAAGGAGTTGGTCATATAGGAGTGACATACAGAGGAATCACAAGGAGAGGAGGGGGTGGTGACAGCGAGCTTGGAGGGAACAACAAGTCCTGGAGTCTTTATTATTCTAATGGTGGTTACTCTGCCTGGTACAACGGTACAGAGACAGACCTCCCTCTCCCCCCCGCTGGCTCCACCAGAGTAGGAGTGTATCTGGACCGGCCTGCTGGCTCTCTGTCCTTCTACAGAGTGTCCCCAGGTGGAGGTGGGTCCTCAGACACACTGACACACCTCCACACCTTCTGGTCCTCCTTCACCCAGGAGGACCTCCTCCCTGGGGTCTGGGTAGGGTGGGGGTCCTCAGCGTCTTTCTCGGTTGTAGAAAAAAATTAATGGCGCGGGGAGCAGAACACACTTACACAAAAACACACACACACACACACACACACAAGCACACACATACACACGCATGGAGAGGACTGGGCCCCGTTTCCCGATAACGATGGATCTTCGCTCGTACGATCATTCTCCCGATGGATCTTTCGAACCATCGTTAATTTCTTTGGAGCGTTTCCCGAAACTCCTCTTAACGTGAACGCGCATTCGCTGCACTCAAGACGAACGTAGGATTGTACCTGTCCACTGACACGGTGCTGAAACGGGATATGACGCAGGGGGAGATGCAGGAAATGGGGTTAAAAAGGGTTAAAATATCTCCCCATCAGGGCCAACTGCAGAGTAGCCTACGAAAAGAATAGATTGCAATTATATGAATGCTAAAGATATTAAAACACAATTGATTAAGCCTAGACCGACATATATATCAGTCCTAATCCTGAACGCACTGTGCATACATTTATTCACGGCATTTCCCCCCCTGAATTAATTCCATATTACAAAAATCCAAAATAGCTTATGTGACAACTACATTTATCTTAATGTGCTGATTTTTTAAACATATATTTTGCGCAGCGAGAGAGCCGACTTTATCTGATTCCGCATAAGGTTGCATTGATTGGCTCTCTAGTAGGCTATAGAATATTTGTAGACATTAAAAATGCAACGTTCCATTCATACATTATCATTCAAACGCGGCTATTGCTGACCCGATTAGGAGAGCTTGGATCCTGCCCATATTGTTGGGCAGGATGTAGTTGGCTATAGGCAGGGTTCGAGTTATGATTCCACCTCTGTGGGGGTCTCTTAAAGTTGTTGACGGTGGGGGGAGACCGTACCGGCCTTGCGCTGAATTTTGACGGGGGGGGGGGGGGGGATATAGGACGTAAACATGGGCTATTATGACACGGCTCTTCTCAATGCCGTGGAACGCTCCGTTCACTTGCATCGACCCTTCACAACAACGCCAGCTTCTTCGGTTGCTAAGCGACCTCAACCTCTTTGGCTAACTATTTCTCTGCTGATCAACATGGTAAGTTGGTAAAAAACTGTACAATTAAAAAACTGTACAATTTGATAAAATCTATAGCACACAAGGGGAAAGTGAGTAGTCATGTACAAAGAAATATGGTTATGGTATGGTAAGTTGGTAACAAATAAATTGTAAAAAAAACACCCTGTGAAGTTATTTTTTCGTTTGGCAAGTAGCTGCTCAGTATCGAAAATAAATAATAAATTATCGAAGAGCCTCCGTTTCGAGTCGATTTTCCGGTTCGCCCTGTCTGGGCTTATTTTCCCGATAATGACCGGCGTTCTATTATCACACTTAACGTCAATATAACTCTACACAGATATTTGAGTTTACTGCTTTCATGGGAGCCAGACCTCTCTCTATGGGAGCTCAGCTCCCACTGGCTCCCACCTAACTCGAACCCTGGCTATAGGTCTTTCTACACTGCCGAGCCGGTTCGGTCGCAGCTTGGCGCGCCCGGCGATTTCACCTTCTTATCTCAAGTTAAACTGAGGGGGTTAAATCCCCTGTTCGTCACGGCGCGGGGTTTCTTGGTTCACTGGGGATGGCGGGGCTGTGCACGGAGTCGCTGACCTCTTTAGAATAATTTGTATTATTGCATACTCCCGAATGTTTTAATTTTTTATGAATGAAGACACCCGCATGCAATAATGAGTTCACTCTATAGTAGGCTAACGATGCTCTTAGCATCCTACGAGTACCCTGGAGCACTCGTTAGCTACGAGCGTTTTCACGACGTTCGTTACCAACGATGCTTTCGGGAAACGCTCTGAAAACTGTACGATGCTCGCACGACGCACTTCAAGATCCACTTAGGCTAACGATGCTTTCGGGAAACAGGGCCCTGGTCTCCTTCTATGATGTGGAAGCCAGGGTTCATATCTACTCTGCTACTGGCTGCACCTTCACTGAGCCTCTCTATCCATTCCTCAATCCAAATTTACATAAAGAAGGTAGAAACTCTGCCCCCCTGATCATCTCACCTGTCAATCAAACAGACTAGGACCTTTGTTTGATAATAAAATAATCAAACGACCAAAACAGCTAATGTTGTTTCCTGAAGTAGAATAGAATTAGAATCTCTACTATGTGAGATCTGAGAGATCTGCATTAATGTCATACTGCTGTCATTTAACGAGGAGAATATTTTTAAGAATTAACCCTGTAGTTGTGTAAAATACCCCTTTATAAAGGGTTATATTACACTCCATTTATGTGTCTGTTTTCCTTTATTTCTTTTACACGTTTAAAGATATAATTTTTTTTGTAGTTATATAGAACATGTTGAGAGGATTATCATGTATAAATAATAATTTGAAAATTGAATATATATCAGAATATTGAATGACAAAACAATCCAATGTCTTACACTTGTGATTTTAATAAAAAGAAAAGGCAAATATTGTAATGCGTAGGCCTACATTATCATTGTAATGGATCATTTCAGGGGAATAGATACATTCCAGTCAAATAGGGTTCAGTATTAATACTGTCTCTGTAATAAAAAAAGTGTGATACAAAAAATTAAATAAATAAAGCCTTGTATAAATAAGCAAAGCCTTGTATGAAGTCTAAAGTGAATACAAGACAAATAATCTTCTGACATTCAGCTTGTGTGCGTGGTGTGTGTGTTTGTGTATGTGTGTGTGCATGCGTGTTGTGTGAATGTGATTGGCTGAAAACGAGGGAGGCATCTGATTGGCTACAGAGAGTTCCTTGTTGAAAAAAATGCATTTGTGAATCCAGCGACGTCAGGAGAGTCTCAAAAATCATATAAATATATAAATACACATATAAATACAGACCAGTTCACACACAAATGCAAATAAGTTCACAAATGAAAAACGTCTTGTAAATTTAACTGTTAAATGCATACGGATTGCTTGTGCACCTCGCGCATACACTTTGCTTCTCTCATCTACCTAGCCGCACATTCTTGGTAAATTATTTGGGAAAGAACAGCTGATGCAGCGGTAATAAGTTGTACTTTTAAATCAATGCATCTGCAAACACCGTACAGCAAACACATATTTTCTTGACACAGACATCGTGTAGGCCTACATGCCCATAACTTTTAGGATTGATGAGTAGGCCTATTTGATCGTGAAAAACATTGTTTTACCGCGAGTGAGTGTTAAAAATAATGAATGAATGCGGGCGCGCGTGTGTGCTCTGTTTAAACACACGCAAACTAAACACTCTCATCATCATCTCATCTTCGTCCGCTTATCCGGGGTCGGGTCGCGGGGGGAGCAGCTCAAGCAGGGGGCCCCAGACTTCCCTTTCCCGGGCCACATTGACCAGCTCTGACGGGGGGATCCCGAGGCGTTCCCAGGCCAGTGTTGAGATATAATCTCTCCACCTAGTCCTGGGTCTTCCCAGAGGTCTCCTCCCCACTGGACGTGCCTGAAACACCTCCCAAGGAAGGCGCCCAGTGGGCATCGTTACCAGATGCCCGAACCACCTCAGCTGACTCCTTTCTAAGTAAAGGAGCAGCGGCTCTAATCCGAGTTCCTCACGGATGGCTGAGCTTCTCACCCTATCCCTAAGGGAGATGCCAGCCACCCTTCTGAGAAAACTCATCTCGGCCGCTTGTACCCGCGATCTCGTCCTTTCGGTCATCACCCAACCCTCATGACCATAGTTGAGGATAGTTTCGAAGATCGACCGGTAGATCGAGAGCTTTGCCTTGCGGCTCAGCTCTCTTTTCGTAACAACGGTGCGGTAAAGCGAACGCAATACCGCCCCCGCTGCTCCGATTCTCCGGCCAATCTCACGCTCCATAGTACCCTCACTCGCGAACAAGACCCCGAGGTACTTGAACCGAGGTACTTGAACTAAACACGTAACGCATAATACAATCAATGGCAATGTCTATTACCGCGGGGACACATGCATATTAGGATAGCATACAATACTGATAAGAAAAAATGTTTATAATGTATTGCGTATATCATTAAATAGAACCACAGTTACCGCATATCATATGTTATATCATACGTTTTCTTTGCAGAAATTTATTTGAGGACTCAGTATTTCTGAAGTTGTGGAAGAAAACCCCTTATTCCATGTGTGAATTAGGCCATATTATTTGGCAATAAACTAAGCCATTTGCAGTTTGAAATTCATGTGCATCTGTCTCATCGGAGACTGCAGACGCTCTGTCAAAATATCAACTCGTCCGATTCAAATGCGCTCATGGCTCTTAAAGTCGACGGGAGCTGGCACTCTCATTGGTTTGTTGCACGTTACGCCCAAACCACACCTACGGGTAATTAGGCTGCTTCAGACCAACCCTTTTGACACTTGCGCCGCGGCGCAAGCGTCATTTATCCGCCTGTAAAATAGCGATAGCGCCGTAGAACCGCCCACAAAGCTACTTGCGCTTTGCGCTTCCCACTTGCGTTTCAGACCGTTAAAATAGGGCCCTATATATTCAAAGGCAATAAAGTAGTCATATTTAAGGGCATTAATTCATTACAATAGTCTGGGCAATCTAAATTTTTTATTCTCAACAATGTTAGGGAGGATCTTCCTCCCTCTCCTCAATGGAGAAGCCTCCACTGCAGTACACAGATACTGAGTATGTTTGCTGTTTCTTGCAGGTCATGAATTTGGTAAGTTTAGCTGGCTGGATGCGGACGAGGAAGTAGGGCAATATATATATTGGCCCAAATATAACCATAAATAGAAAAAAATATATATATCTACAGCTGTGTGAAAAAGTCTAAGACATGAATTACAGGTCTGAATAGATATGCATTCTCATATACATGTGTGTGCACATGTATACATACATGTGCACATACATGTATATGAGAATATGAGACGTATATGAGAAAAAAAATTCAATTCTCTATTTATGGTTTCATAATGACTGAGTCACCGTTAAAACAAATGAGTTTCAGCTCTAATGCTGCTACTGTCTGTAATATGTTTCTATTTAGATTATTTGTCAGGATATTTTGTTATTATTGTCCGAGTCTGGTTTTAACTAATGCTGGGCTTACACCAAAATATTTTCACAGTCACAGACTAATAACTGCAAGAGAGGATTTAGCGTTGGATCATGTGTGATATTTAATAAGGGTTTTGTAGTAGATATGGGGGGTGGAGATGCAGCGACCACAAGAGGTCTGTTAACTTCCTGTTCGGGTTTCACACCTTTCTTGTCAGCAGCATAAGAGACACAAACTTGAAAAACAAAAAACGGTACCATTATTCGGATGTATGTACTTAGATTAAATTGTTTTAATCAAGTACATACAGGGTTCTTCCCGTTCGTCTCGTCCCACCCCTAGTGCTGATAATGTAGTGGGCTGGTCTGGACAGAAAATGCCAGGGCTGAATTTCTGTCCCAGTCCACCCCTGTGTGTGTGCGTGTGTGTCTGTTCGTTTTCCCCGAAAAGACGTGACCCGCTCTGAGAGGGGCGTATCCTTGGGGTCCACTGCGAGTCAAACCGTTCAGTTCACTTCCTCAGGACGGCCTCGCAGCGAGGAGACTTTCCTTCACTTCCTTTCATCTGATTAACTTGTTTTATAAACACTTTAACCCCTGTTTCTTCCCTTACATTTATACTTTTACAACTTTATACCGTATGGACGCAATATAATCCCGGAGAAGATACGATAAGGTAAGGTAGGCTGACAGTTTACTAGCGTTTATATTGTCTTTAGGTTATGTACATGATAATGAACAACCAGCTTACTACCGCTAATACTGTCTTTAGGTTACTGGTATATAATGCTGATCTCATCTTGGTATATGTCTCCGTGTATCGCTTTTCAATTTAAGACAGAGTTTATTGTAGAAAATACAACATTAGTTCATGTTTCACTGCTTTTCTGACATGTGTGGTAAATTGAACACTGAGTTCAATATTCAAGTGATTTGTTTGTCTTGATGCTACTCCAAATTAAAGGAAGGACGTGGCAAGTCCTTTTAATGTGCTGATAATTAAAAAAGTTTAATATTTGTGCGTATTGACTATCGATGTGTTCAGCTTCACTAGTTGATTTATAGGGAATATGTGGTTCAGTAAAGTGACAGAATTCAGACTTTGTTCCAGTGGAGAAATTATTCTAACCTTCTTTACTTTTAATTGTACCGCAATCATTTTTTTAAGTCTATTGTACATCTTTTTTTTGTTGTAGTTTAAGCACAGTTTCAGTCTCCAAGGTGTTTAATTATTCATCCGTCATCTGCTGTACACATCTGTACTGTAGTGAGGGCAGTGTGGTTATGTTGTTGGGTTCATATTGATGGTCTATGACGTCCATAATGCTTTAGTGTGACGCAGTCACAATGATCTTCTCTCTCAATAAACAGCTAAGGTTCAAAATGCAATTGAAGTGATGGATGAGTTGTGTTTGTAGAGGTCTCCAGTCTACTATGGAATGGGAGAGGCAGGAGGAGAGGGTAGAGATTAATTGACACATGATGAATGGCCTCCTTTATGAGCTGGACGCCTCCCTAGGGTCCCGGGTCCCTCCTTAGCGTGAGAAAGAAGATTATTTTAATGGGAAAGGGCACATGTGGACTGTTGGTATGAATGTGTGAATTATGTTACAGGTTTCAGGTTAAATTACTAAAAAATCGTCATTTTACAATAGAATAAACTTTCATGTTGTTTGCGAACGGAGAATGCAGAATTTGGACAAACAAACAGTTGAAATCATACACACCATGTCAACTACATCATTAAAACAGCCATATCCCTCCCCTCAATCTCACCAACTCTGAGCAATAACTGTTTAAATCCTCTAACTCACTCGCTCGCTCACTCACTCACGCGCTCATCTCACACACACATTACACAACACTCTACCCAATTCCCGATTCCCAATGCAATATTCCCTGTAAGAGCCCAACCCTCTCCCTGTTTGGACGACACTAGCCGCGTTGACATAGACACATCTGTTCCGCATAGATTTCTATGCGGAACAGAAAATGATCATGTATACGCCTCATTCGGAATACAATTTTCTGTTCGGCATAGATTCTATGCCGAATAGAAGAGGTGGTGTAGTCCGTTTTAATCGCCATGTATACACTTATTCCGAATAGATTGGGGTTTAATTTAGAGCAGCCGCAGTAGTTCGCAATTGGTCCACTGAGCTCCGTCGGTACTTTTAAGCACACCGAACTTCACCGCTGTCAATGAAAGCGGATTTATTACCTGATTCACGTCTTTGTTATCACTCCGTAAGTAGTCCGGTAAGTGTGTCCAGTTGCTAAGCGACAGGACATGGGTGTTTATTAATGACGTGTTTGCGTATCGTAGTGTCCGCGCTCGTCCGAGATAACTGTAAATGAGTAGGCTACTAGTAGTACTTTTGCAGGCTAAACGTTAAAATGCTTCTTAACTTAGAGAGATGGCAGCTGCAGTAGTTCGCAATTGGACCTTCGAGGATTCCTGGTGACTAAATTCCCGTAAGACCACTCTCTCCCACCAGTCTTGGCTGCGGACTCGCATCCAAATTCCTCTTGTTTGCGGCGGAGCTTAGGGCCGTTACATAGTCGACGCGAGCAACGCGCGTAAACGACGCGAGTGACGCGAGCGAAGCGCTTCCTTTCATAGTCTACACAGCATACGCGAACGTCGCGGGCAATGCATGACATGCAATACACCACTCACGCCATGGGTGGCAGCAGAGTCACCGGTGTTTTCGCGGGGGGACGTTCCAGGTGACGTTCCGATCAAAATGGCTACGGAAGAAGAGTGATGAAGCGCAGAGATAGGCGGTGGTATGTGCGCCCTTTAAATGCCACACGAGATCAGAATGGGGAATTTGTTTCTCTGGTGCTTCCAATGCGAAGCATGGACGAGGAGAGGCATTTCCAGTATTTTCGGATGTCGGCGCCAAAGTTTGATGATCTCCTTTCGCGAGTCATCCGATATCTTCCCGACTCTCACCAAAACCGGCCCTTGTCAGGGAGCAGCTGGCAGATTATTTGTCAGATGCTGGCGTGTTTCCCCACCAGTACAATGTGCTACGATTGGGTATGCGCACTGACCAATAAATGTATATACATTGGTCACTTGGAAGCATGACTTTTGATTCATTAGTTATCATGTTACACAAGTTACCTAATTTAGTTTACGTCAAACTCATTAATTCATATCCATATAAAATGTTTATACAACGAGCTATTGCCTTGACAGATGAATGAATTATTTAAGTGTAGGCCTATATAGCCAAAGGCTTTAAGCTATAGCGCATAATGTCCACAGAAATTATATGGTAGGCAACATTATTAGAGAAAAGGGGTTTATTTATCAAATACAGAAAATAGTCCCACCATACACGCACACATTTTTCATTCACTACACACTCACGCTTTCAAATTTCATTCACTCAAAGAGGCTACTGAACTTCACACAGAACATGAACACTTATGTTTCACATAGAACGTGAACACAAAACATTACGTAATTAATTAAAATAGGCTAACACTAAAACAAATAAGGCCAGTAATAGAACGAATATCGGGTGACAAGATCATTAAAATGGCTCACAATCCCGCATCAGCTGTTTGATGTTGCGCATCAAAATAGCACTTTGCCCCTGTGGAAGGGTTCGCATAAATTGGCACAGATAATTAGTTAAAGAGACGTCAAGTCATTCTTATCACGTTCCCGCATCCTCTCATATGTTCTTCTGTAAATATAGCCTATAGTGGCAATAATGTACAATATTTGCAGTATCGCCCCCACCGACAACGCTTGGTATTGCATGGATCGGCGCGTCGCGTATCAAAAATTTGGAGGACGCGTTTTGCTACGCTTCGACGCTTAATGGCGGCCGAAGCGTCGCGTTGCGTAGCCTTTTGAACGCGTAAGCGTAGCGATGCGTCGACTATGTAACGGCCCTTAGGGTAAATATAAAGATCAGATGAGAAATTGACGTTGCTGCGCTGTCCTGCTCCTTCTTAATTGAAGGAGCAGGCAGAGAAAAGCTCTCTCCTGCTGTGCTTTCATTAAAATCAAATTTAAAATCCCCGATAGTGATAAGACATCCATTATGTCGCCGCCGGTCCTGAGATGTGTCAGGTGTGCGCGAGAGACAGAACGGACACTTTTGTTACTGCCATGTATACAGTACATTCGGAGCACATTTTAGGAACAGATCTATGCCGCATAGAAATCTATGCGGATCAGATGTGCCATGTAAACGCGGCTAGTGTGGATCAGAGTGAGCGTACGTTAACCTGCTGACCACTGATTGGTCAACGAGCAACAGGTGTGCAGCCTCCCCCAGACCGCGGATGGTTTTCAAGTCTAATGAGAACCCTTCCTCTCTCTCTCTCTCTCTCTCTCTCTCTCTCTCTCTCTCTCTCTCTCTCTCTCTCTTTCTCTCTTTCTCTCTCTCTCTCACATTATGACTCTCCCCCACCAACACACACACAGACCACGGATAACAAGTGTGTAGAATCCTGTATCTCGAAGTATCTGAAGATGCAGCGTTGCAAAGGAGGAAATGAAGATCTGAAAATAGATAAGTTTCTTCATTACTATTACTATGTAAGCCTTATACTAAAGGTTAATGAAGGTTTAACAAAAGAGTTCTTAACAGATAGATTTTTTATTATCCTTCATTCCCATAACTATATGAGCCTTACCATAAAGGGTAATGGTGATAGTTTGATTATACTCTCTTGCAAAACAAAATAGCTTGTTGAATAGATCTGGTTAAGATTATCTGGTTCGGTGAGATCTATTCTAGTTTCCCCCAACAGAGCCATACAGCTAAACATAAACATGTTGCCCTGGCTTGTAACTATTTTACTTCAAATAAAATTAGTTTGGAATGAAATGAGAATAGTGTTGGTCTACAAGTGTCCATCACAGCTTCCACAACAGCAAAGGTCTGTCTGTCTGTCTGTCTGTCTGTCTGTCTGTCTGTCTGTCTGTCTGTCTGTCTGTCTGTCTGTCTGTCTGTCTGTCTGTCTGTCTGTCTGTCTGTCTGTCTGTCTGTCTGTCTGTGTGTGTGTGTGTGTGTGTGTGTGTGTGTGTGTGTGTGTGTGTGTGTGTGTGTGTGTGTGTGTGTGTGTGTGTGTGTGTTGTCCAGGCATAAAAGTCACTTTTCAGAGAAAATAACCGTCTTTTTACAATAGCCATAACTTTTCACGTTGTTTGCGGACGGAGAATGCAGAATTCAGACGAACAAACAGTTGCAATAATTTACACCATGTCAACCACATCACTAAAACAGCCATATCCCTCCTCTCAATCACACCACCTCTGAGCAATAACTGACTCACTCACTCACTCACTCACTTACTCACCGACATGCTCATCTCACACACAGTTCAACTAAAGGCAACATAATTCTATAAAGTTTGTCATTAATATGAACATATCTTAAATTATCCTACAAAACAAGTCCTCATATTTTCTGCGTGGGCCGATGTGAAAGACCCTGGTGACACGCAGGCCACATGTTGTCCCCCCTCCATTACTGTGTGTACGTATATATGTATTTTTGTATTACTGTATAACTATGTGTGCGTACATGTCAATAATGAGGGAATAATAACATGTATGCTAGAGACCAGTACTTGCTCTGCTTAAGTGTGTTCTAAACACGAAAGCCACAGTACCAGTCATCACTTACTGAGGTGTTCTCAGTAGAGGTCTTCAGGTGTTTCTTCAAGACGGGCAGGGATTCTGCAGACCGTAGGGAGTCTGGAATGTGAATGACAAACACGCAATATAAAAATATCACTGTGTACATTACTCTGTGTGTGTGTGCTTGAGTGCGTTTGTGATTCTGTGTGCAGTAGAAGAAGACATTTCCTTACACTGATGGTATCAGAGTGCAAGCTGATAATTGCTCAGAAAGAAAACAAGTGACGTTGTTTTTCCAGCTGGTAGAGCAAAGAAGAAGGCTAAGTTCAGACGCCGTGGAAGCCGTCAGAGAGTAACAATGGTCACAATCTCTGAACCGGACCCTGGACTCTCTGAGGAACCTGAGGACACGTCTTTGGACCGGGAGGAGACCAGGAAGAGAAGATTTGGTAGGTGCCCCTTTATAGAGAATTTAACATAAATAATCCAGGCCAAAACAATGATCCAAAAAAGTATGTTTTCCTCCAAATATATCTAAGATTCTTATTTTCAGCCAAAGTGACCGTGCGTGTGTGTGTGTGTGTGTGTGTGTGTGTGTGTGTGTGTGTGTGTGTGTGTGTGTGTGTGTGTGTGTGTGTGTGTGTGTGTGTGTGTGTGTGTGTGTGTGTGTGTGTGTGTGTGTGTTTATGAGGCCTTGTTCCTGGGATAAGTAAATTTACCTTTCACTTGTCCAGGCACAAAATTCACTTTTCCGAGTAAATATTCGTCATTTTACAATAGTAATAATTGTTCATGATAGTTGTTCATTCAGAATTCAGAGGAACAAACAGTTGCAATCATTCACACCATATTAACCACATCGCTAATACAGCCATATCCCTGCTCTTAATCACACCACCTCTGAGCAATAGCTGTTTAAATCCTCTCACTCACTCACTCACTCAGTGACACACGCTCATCGCTCTCACACAAACACGCTCACACGCACACTTTCTCAGACAGAACTTACACACACACTCTTCCCAAGGCAATATTCCCTCTGTGAGCCCAACCCTCTCCCTGTGATTGGACGACACTGTGGATCAGAGTGAGCGTAGGTTAACCTGCTGACCACTGATTGGTCAACGAGCAACAGGTGTGCGGCCTCCCCCAGCCCCAGGTTGGTCCCTCTCTCTCTCTCTCTCTCTCTCCCCCCTCTCTCTCCCCCTCTCTACCCCCTCTACCCCTCTCCCTCTATCCCTCTTCTGCTCTCTCTCTCTCTCTCCCCCTCTCCCTCTCTCCACCTCTCCCTCATCCCGACCATTGATTTGTGAACAAGCAACAGGTGTGCGGCCTCCCCCAGCCCCAGGTTGGTCTCTCTCTCTCTCTCTCTCTCTCTCCCCCCTCTCTCTCTCCCTCTCTCCCCCCTCTACCCCTCTCCCTCTCTCTCTCTCTCTCTCTCTCTCTCTCTCTCTCTCTCTCTCTCTCTCTCTCTCTCTCCCTCTCTCCCCCCCCCTCTCTCTCTCTCTCTCTCTCTCTCTCTCTCTCTCTCTCTCTCTCCCTCTCTCCCCCCCTCTCTCTCTCTCTCTCTCTCTCTCTCTCTCTCTCTCTCTCTCTCTCTCTCTCTCTCTCTCTCTCTCTCTCCCCTCTCTCCCTCTCCCCCTCTCCCTCTCTCCACCTCTCCCTCATCCCGACCACTGATATGTCAACGAGCAACAGGTGTGCGGCCTCCCCCAGCCCCAGGTTGGTCCCTCCCTCTCTCTCTCTCTCTCTCTCTCTCTCTCTCTCTCTCTCTCCCTCTCCCTCTCCCTCTCCTCTCCTCTCCCTCTCTCCCCCCTCTACCCCTCTACCCCTCTCCCTCTATCCCTCTTCTGCTCTCTCTCTCTCTCTCCCCTCTCTCCACCTCTCCCTCATCCCGACCATTGTCGGTGTCTCCGTGATGGGCGGTCAACCGCCAAGCGTCGATTCCTCCGTTGCTGAGGGCGACGCCCATTTGAGGAGTCTCCCACTCGAGGAGTCGATCTTGTTGCTCGCCACGTTGACCCTCCGGCGCGCGTCCGCCGCGGGCTTCCTGGCGTCGACGCGAGGCTGGACGGGTTTCCGCGGCACCGCCGGTCTCCTCCACGTCGTCCTGAACGGATGTCCCGCCCTCCTCCCCGGGATGGGACCCCTGCGTCTACTGACGTCCGGTTTGATCGATGTCCCGCCTTGATCGTCCCCGGATCCGTCCACGGACTCCTCGGTCCGCACCTTAATCCTCGTCCGGAGTCCGGACGCCGACTGCGGCGACTTTGCCGACTTCCTCTGCGTCGTTCTCCTCGTCCCGGTCCTGGGTGTCTGGTCCCGTTGACCTCCATGGCGAGCGTGTCCACGCCGTGTCCACGCCGCAGTCCGACGGCAGCCCCTGCGGTACTCCCAGAGAGCCGGGTGGAGAACACGAACGCCCTGGAGGTGTTGGCCGCGTGGCTGACGATGTGCCGCCCGGGGAGGATCCAGTGGATCTCCGCATTGTGTGTGTGTGTGTGTGTGTGTGTGTGTGTGTGTGTGTGTGTGTGTGTGTGTGTGTGTGTGTGTGTGTGTGTGTGTGTGTGTGTGTGTGCGCGCATGGACTTGTACTCGTGTATTTGTACACTATTTGAATGGCATTCAAATAGGTGGCAATAATGTACATCTTAAACATTGCAGGTATATCAAATGTAGATCAGTGAGGTACTCAGTGCTTAAAATCAACTTGTGAACTTATTAATGCAGCTGATTTAAAAAAGAGATAATATGCTACATGTGCTACATGTTTGAGATGAGCCATGCATAATCAAATTAAACAAATCCCTATACCACACACATGGGTTAACATAAAGAGGTAACATGCATGAGCATAATGACCATCACTTCTACTGAGACAATCACCATGTCTTCAAACAATGGACAACAATAGCACTGTCTGTGATCGTGGAACCCATTCATACACCAGGCAGTGTTTGACTCTAACTATAGCATCAACTAGTTAACTTTAACCTATAAGTCAAGTCAGAGTTCTGATCCAGACAGTGGAGTTCCCTATGTATCTGGATCATACCATTAACCTGATACCCCCACCATGATCCCTATGTATCTGGATCATACCATTAACCTGATACCCCCACCATGATCCCTACGTATCTGGATCATACCATTAACCTGATACCCCCACCATGATCCCTATGTATCTGGATCATACCATTAACCTGATACCCCCACCATGATCCCTATGTATCTGGATCATACCATTAACCTGATACCCCCACCATGATCCCTACGTATCTGGATCATACCATTAACCTGATACCCCCACCATGATCCCTACGTATCTGGATCATACCATTAACCTGATACCCCCACCATGATCCCTATGTATCTGGATCATACCATTAACCTGATACCCCCACCATGATCCCTATGTATCTGGATCATACCATTAACCTGATACCCCCACCATGATCCCTATGTATCTGGATCATACCATTACCCTGATACCCCCACCATGATCCCTACGTATCTGGATCATACCATTAACCTGATACCTCCACTAACCCCACACATCTGGCTCAAACCGATAAAACTGCAAGGGGAAAGATATGTCCACATAGAAAGGTTAGACATTTAGAAATCCCATGGTCTAATCAATTAAAAAATGCAATTGTCTTAACAATCAAAAATAGGTGACGCCGTCTTAAATGTTTTCAAGATAAGAGTCTCTTACCGCCCCCCAGTGTGTCGGCCAGTTCCTCCTGGTTCATCTCCATCAGGCAGAGCTTTGTGATGTCCACCACTCCCTCTATGGCGCGCCTCCTCTGCTCCTCCTCCTCACCATCCTCCTCCTCCTCCCTCTGGCTCTCTGAGCATTGTGGGTAATCTGGGAAGTGATCCCTCCAGAGCTTCTTCAGCTCCTTGTCTAGGAAAGCCTGTGTGCCTTCTCCTCAGCCCTCTGGAACAGACCACACATCAAGGAGAACTTCACTCTGAACTCACTGAGGACAGCAGAAGCATTGTTGATCTGAAGAGGGAAGCCTGGAGACTATTAGCACCACTATAAGAGATGCTCTCTAATGTTCCTGTAGAGCTAAAGTCAAACGTCTTGGTGGACATTTACACACCTTGATCAGCTCGGTTTGATGCTGCTGAACAGACTGAGCACTGGTGACCTTTGACCTCTGCTGGTGTCTGTGAAGAACACACACAGATATACACACTCTCGTGTATCTCTGCTGACATCACAACCAGATCTGTGAGGACAGGCCCACAGAACAAGACCCTACCAAATATGTAATATTATACGTTTAAAACCTTCATTAACAAAGATGGCCAACATCCAGATCAATAATAATGATCATATCAAGAATAAAAACAGCATGCCTACATTCTACACCAAGTACCCCTTAAACACAAGAACACTTAAATCAGGTAACTAATACATGTTTGTACATCTTGATTTACCCTGGGTCCCTTTGGATAAAAGCATCTGAATGGTGAATAGTAAAAGAGTAAAATGTTGAGCTCCAGCAGTGAGACCGGCTAACTTACAATCTTACACTGATAGGGTTCAAGGTCCTTCAAATTTGTAGTCATATACATAACGTATATAATATCCTCTTAAGCCGCGTTACAGTAAATAAATCAACCTACTGATATTTGATGATATACCAGTACTGGGAGCGACTCCTGACACGGCTCAGCGTTTGCGTGTTTGTGTTTTACCGTGAAGTTTTAACTGTTCTTTCACGTTTTGTTTCTTTGGATGTTAACTGCACTGAGGATGTCACTGAGGATACAAACTTTCACCTGGATGGTTTTACCATCATTCGCTCTGACAGAGATGCAACAACAACACGGAAATGAATTGGGGGCGGGCAACAAACACTATGGTGAGGGTGAAGGAGACTGCGTGCTGCAACACTGCGAACTAATGACTGTGACCTTAGATAGATCAACCTGCTGATATATGATGATAGACAAGTTCAATCTTTACATATGATTATTATATCACAGGTCAGTGTTGACGACCGTACCTTAGTCTTCTTCCTGCTGCAATAAAGTGTGAAATAAAAACCGTCCGACTAAATCAGAGTTAAAGTACGCTGTTGTGAACAGTTGGTCCCGTTCCCCTCCCAGTTTACAGTCCTGTCAGACTAACCTCTTAGAGGCTGCTGCTCCTTGACTTCCCTCAGAGATGAAGAATCATCTCTTCAATAAAATATGAACGACAGACAGATAGCTGCGCTGTCTAGAAGCTCAAATACAAAGAGACACTTGATGGTTCAAACAGCAGGTAGAGACACTCAGTCACTGATGCATCGCTTCATACGTCCTTTACAGAAAACAAATGTCAGTTTACCAATAAATAACCAAGACTGTTAAACGTATTCCGATATCCATACTTCCCATACTTACTATACTTAGTTTGATTAGGGCGTTCCAATTACGATCGGGGGAAAAGCAGTGCACTGAAAGGACCCGGATGGTGCACTCAAAACGGTCCGGGCGCATTCCAAACGGTCTTTAGAGGTCCATGGTCCGCGCGTATTCAGGCCAGGGCGCATTCACACTACCTCCATCCGTCGACGGATGACCGGGGGGTCTAGCCTGGACTAGTCTGTAGACGCAGCAAAATAAGCGTTCCAGGGTGGGGTGAGATTAACGTAACAACTAGAAACTCGTATTCACGATCAGAGGGGAGAGACGCGGTGAATGAGTCTCTCTCTCTCTCTCTCTCTCTCTCTAAAAAGGTCAGGTTTATAATATAAGTAGAAAAGATTGAACACAAAATGTATATATACATGTCAGTTATTATGCCATAAAAAGTCAAATGTGTGATATTATGAAAAATTACAGCATATTCCATAAACAGATAAATTAAAGATAATTAAAGTGTGAAACACTGTAATTATCGTGGACAGAGTGAGTCCAGGGGGATGAGGCTGTTTATGGGGAGGTTGAGGTCCTTCCATAGCTCTCCTATAGGGGTCACTATAGGCTTTCCTTCAGTGAACCTATAGGAAAGCCTTCAGACAGTGTTACCTTTGGGTTCCTTTACGTGACCCCTGGTTAACAGAGTGAGGTGTCTCACTGTGGGGACCGCCTTGACGTGACCCCTTGTTCTCACTGTGGGGACTGCCTTGGCGTGACCCCTGGTTCTCTGGTAACAGAGTGAGGTGTCTCACTGTGGGGACCGCCTTGGCGTGACCCTTGGTTCTCTGATAACAGAGTGAGGTGTCTCACTGTGGGGACCGCCTTGGCGTGACCCCTGGTTCTCTGGTAACAGAGTGAGGTGTCTCACCGTGGGGATCGCCTTGACGTGACCCCTGGTTCTCTGGTAACAGAGTGAGGTGTCTCACCGTGGGGATCGCCTTGGCGTGACCCCTGGTTCTCTGGTAACAGAGTGAGGTGCCTCACCGTGGGGACCGCCTTGGCGTGACCCCTGGTTCTCTGATAACAGAGTGAGGTGTCTCACTGTGGGGGTCCCCTTGGCGTGACCCCTGGTTCTCTGGTAACAGAGTGAGGTGTCTCACTGTGGGGACCGCCTTGGCGTGACCCCTGGTTCTCTGGTAACAGAGTGAGGTGTCTCACTGTGGGGGTCCCCTTGGCGTGACCCCTGGTTCTCTGGTAACAGAGTGAGGTGTCTCACTGTGGGGGTCCCCTTGGCGTGACCCGCTGCAGAAGCTCCAACCGCACCACGCCTGTCCTTGACGGACAGGTCGGGCTGTGCCTCAGGCCCCGCCCCCTGCACTTTCACCGTCGACCCTCCCTCCTCAAATCATTCTGGTTTCTTTCTGAGTTAATGGAAGGAGGGTCGTGTTGGTGGGACACCTCACTCTGATATCAAAGAACAATGCAGTCTAAACAGTCTGAACAGTCTGAGTGAAGTTTATATGAATATAATATAAAGAAATAACCACTGGTTACAGGGAAGGCTGCTGGGTGCTAGGAGACTCCTCTAGGGAACAGGGTGCTAGGAGACTCCTCTAGGGAACAGGGTCCTAGGAGACACCCCTCTAGGGAACAGGGTCCTAGGAGACTCCTCTAGGGAGCAGGGTGCTGGGTGCTAGGAGACTCCTCAAGGGAGCAGGGTCCTAGGAGACTCCTCTAGGGAGCAGGGTGCTAGGTGGTAGGAGATTCCTCTAGGGAGCAGGGTGCTAGGTCCTAGGAGACTCCTCTAGGGAGCAGGGTGCTAGGAGACTCCTCTAGGGAGCAGGGTGCTAGGTCCTAGGAGACACTGGGGAACCCCTTCAGGACTCCACTAACACTGCGGCCGGGGAGCCGGGCCGTGGTCTGGGTGAGTCAGAGGAGCGTGGTTCTGGAGGGCGCTGGGGGCAGAGGGCCGTGGTCTGGGTGAGTCAGAGGAGCGTGGTTCTGGAGGGCGCTGGGGGCAGAGGGCCGTGGTCTGGGTGAGTCAGAGGAGCGTGGTTCTGGAGGGCGCTGGGGGCAGAGGGCCGTGGTCTGGGTGAGTCAGAGGAGCGTGGTTCTGGAGGGCGCTGGGGGCAGAGGGCCGTGGTCTGGGTGAGTCAGAGGAGCGTGGTTCTGGAGGGCGCTGGGGGCAGAGGGCCGTGGTCTGGGTGAGTCAGAGGAGCGTGGTTCTGGAGGGCGCTGGGGGCAGAGGGCCGTGGTCTGGGTGAGTCAGAGGAGCGTGGTTCTGGAGGGCGCTGGGGGCAGAGGGCCGTGGTCTGGGTGAGTCAGAGGAGCGTGGTTCTGGAGGGCGCTGGGGGCAGAGGGCCGTGGTCTGGGTGAGTCAGAGGAGCGTGGTTCTGGAGGGCGCTGGGGGCAGAGGGCCGTGGTCTGGGTGAGTCAGAGGAGCGTGGTTCTGGAGGGCGCTGGGGGCAGAGGGCCGTGGTCTGGGTGAGTCAGAGGAGCGTGGTTCTGGAGGGCGCTGGGGGCAGAGGGCCGTGGTCTGGGTGAGTCAGAGGAGCGTGGTTCTGGAGGGCGCTGGGGGCAGAGGGCCGTGGTCTGGGTGAGTCAGAGGAGCGTGGTTCTGGAGGGCGCTGGGGGCAGAGGGCCGTGGTCTGGGTGAGTCAGAGGAGCGTGGTTCTGGAGGGCGCTGGGGGCAGAGGGCCGTGGTCTGGGTGAGTCAGAGGAGCGTGGTTCTGGAGGGCGCTGGGGGCAGAGGGCCGTGGTCTGGGTGAGTCAGAGGAGCGTGGTTCTGGAGGGCGCTGGGGGCAGAGGGCCGTGGTCTGGGTGAGTCAGAGGAGCGTGGTTCTGGAGGGCGCTGGGGGCAGAGGGCCGTGGTCTGGGTGAGTCAGAGGAGCGTGGTTCTGGAGGGCGCTGGGGGCAGAGGGCCGTGGTCTGGGTGAGTCAGAGGAGCGTGGTTCTGGAGGGCGCTGGGGGCAGAGGACCGGGACTGATATGGTTTAATATGAGAGGGAGGATTAAACCCACTGCTAGCTGGAGGAGGACTGGAAACAATACAGCATGAATGAGACACACACACACACACACACACACACACACACACACACACACACACACACACACACACACACACACGCATACTCACACACATACACACACACACACACACACACACACACACACACACACACACACACACACACACACACACACACACACACAATATGTGCACGCACGCGGACTTGTTTGAAATAAAAACATTTTCAATTCAATTAAATTCCATACCATACAGAATAAGAGTGGGCTATATTAAAAGTCACTAAAAGTCAGTATGACGGCTTTAGTATTTAAGCTACAAAGAACTGCAGTATTGCCAGGATGACTATAGGACCCTATGGTAAATGAAATAGTTTTATAATTTTCAAAAAACAACCTGTAATAGGCTACCTGACTGGTTTTGCCTTGAAGGGAAACACATTTCAATTTTGCCTATTCAGTTTTGTCTCTACTGAAAAAGGTCAGCTTCTATGAAATGCAGGCAGTGAGTATACTAATGCCGCTTTTCCACTGCATGGTACCAGCTCGACACGACTCGACTCGACTCGACTCAGCTCGCATTTTTTGCGTTTCCACCGCGAAAACATGGTATCTGGTACCTGTAGTGGCTGCTTTTTTTAGTACCGCCTCGCTCTAGGTTCCAAGCGAGCTGAGCCGATGCTAAAAGGTGACGTCGGCAGACGGCCGGCCACTGATTGGCCAGAGAGTGTGACGAAGTCACGAGAGCGACATGGCAACCATGCTGGTAACAGCCATAGCAGCGCCACAGCCAACATATTCCACTTCTTCAACTTCTTCAACATGCCAGCTAATAATACGAACACGAATACCATCGCATCGATGTCCTCCATTGTTGTTATGTGGGTTCTGTCCATGTGTGGGTTGCGTAGGTGTTGTTTGCGTCGCGTACAAAAATACGTCACGGCCCTTTCGCGCAGCCGACCTCTATGGAGTTAGATTCATGCCAAAACCCCGCACACACGCAAAACGTGTTTTGCTCACGCATAACGATTCACACGCACACAAAACGTGTTTTACTCACGCAAAATGATTCACACACACGCTCAGTGTGGTTTGCAAATACAAAACATCATTCACAAACTAAAAAATTTTGCTTCAGAAACAAATACAGTATGTTTTACACAAAGTACAAAAAAAAATCCTTCAAGTACACAAAACAATTCTACAAGTACGGAACACGAAAGCTGCGCGTGGATCGGAATGCATTTGCGCACGGATCGGATTGCATTTGCGTACGGAACAGCAAGGCGGAAAATTAGTGCCAAAAGTCACGTGACAAATAAATGTCCTGTTATTCACACTACACAACAGCAGGTGGCGGTGTTGAGTCAGTTTAAGGCCGCCAGGACGATCTTTTTTCTCCCCAAAATCTTTATTTGATGCCAAAACAGAGTGGCGACACTTCCATTGGACTCACCTGTTGGCCGCTCATTTTGTTCAATTTAATCTCCCAAACTAGCTTTTCTCCGTGTCGTACGATTCCGTGACAAAGGGGCGGCAAGTCGCATAGTATGGAGTTGAATCCACACACGTTTGGCCGGCATCAAATAAAGATTTTGGGGAGAAAAAAGATCGTCCTGGCGGCCTTAAACTGACTCAACACCGCCACCTGCTGTTGTGTAGTGTGAATAACAGGACATTTATTTGTCACGTGACTTTTGGCACTAATTTTCCGCCTTGCTGTTCCGTACGCAAATGCAATCCGATCCGTGCGCAAATGCATTCCGATCCACGCGCAGTGTAAAACATACTGTATTTGTTTCTGTTTGTGAATGATGTTTTGTATTTGCAAACCACACTGAGCGTGTGTGTGAATCATTTTGCGTGAGTAAAACACGTTTTGTGTGCGTGTGAATCGTTATGTGTGAGCAAAACACGTTTTGCGTGTGTGCGGGGTTTTGGCATGAATCTAACTCCATAGACCTCGCCCACGTCCCGGAGGTACTATTTGCGGTGGAAAAGGACCCGTGCTGCTACCGTGTCGAGTCGTGTCGAGTCGTGTCGTGTCGAGTCGAGCTACATGTGCGGTGGAAAAGCGGCATTAGGCCTATGTGGATGCTGCTGGCTAGTGGCTGCTACACTTACTGAGGGGCAGGGAGGAGGAGGAGGAGGAGGAGGAGGAGGAGGAGGAGGAGGTGGAGGAGGAGGAGGAGGAGGAGGAGGAGGGGGAGGAGGAGGAGGAGAAGGAGGAGAGGGAGGAGGAGGAGGAGGAGGAGGAGAGAGACAGGCAAGAATCGGATGATTACATGATGGGGGCTAGATCAGAATATGGAGGAGGATATCTGTGACCAGGGAGTGTAGTGTGGTGATGGAGGATGAAGTCAGTCGCCTGCCGTAGCCTGGTGGGCCCGCCTGAGGGCTCTGTCATAAGCCTCATCGTTGAAAGGCCCTAAACCAGTGCTGAGA
>NW_026613520.1:0-105000 GCF_026213295.1 Gadus chalcogrammus | reverse complement strand
TTTTGATCACGATTTCGATTCTTGTGTCTAACAATCTCCAAATTAATAAAATCGAGTTGGAACTATTCTTTGGGATTTTTCCGTTGTCTGTGAGGTCTTGTGAAAGAGACGCACATGCTCAATTCAGTCCCTCCCCCAGAGCGTTCAACACGGCCCCCGCGAGCTGTGTGTGTGTGGTGACCTTATTCAGAAAACAGCACGAGCGAGATGGCAGAGGGAGGACAGCCGCGTTTACTCGATAAAAAGGGTAAAATGAGTTCTCTAACATGGCAACACTTCGGATTCGAAGAAGCCGACGAGGCACAGGCCCACATAATGTGCAAAATGTGCTACAATGTTATATCTGCACCCCTCGGAAACACAACAAACTTGTTTAATCACCTAAGGCCCTGTCCACACTAACCCGGATAAATCTACAAATGCATAAACATTTATCCGTTTAGCCCTTCCGTCCACACTAAAACTGAAAATTCCGACACTGAAAACGATCGCTGAGGTGGATGAATGTGAAAACGCTGGGTTTGCGTTGTAGTGTGGACAGGGGATGCAAAACATTCCGAAAACTATATGAAAACGATAATGTGGATAGGATCGTTTTCATTGAGGATGTGCGTTTTTACATTTACCCGGGTTAGTGTGGACGGGGCCTGAGACGTAATCACAAAGTCGCTTACGACGAATTGGCAACGAAACAAAAACACAAGACCACAACCCCGACCACAGCAGGACAGACGTCGATTACAACCGATTGTTCTGTCATATTTAATTTTCTAGCATATTTATTTTATTCATTGAAAGTTTTATAGCAATGACAGAACAGCTGGATACATATTTATTTGTACATTATTTTCAATTTGAACATTTTCCATTTTTTTATTTATTTTATTTTTTTATTATTTATTTTAACAGTTTGTGTACTGTGAAAGAATTTTGAAAACTCAGTTACCATCATTTTTTCAGAGTGTCCCCAGGTGGAGGAGGGTCCTCAGACACACTGACACACCTCCACACCTTCTGGTCCTCCTTCACCCAGGAGGACCTCCTCCCGGGGGTGGGGTTAGGGTGGTGGCGGTCCCCAGTGGGGGCCACAGTGTCTCTGTGTCGGTTGTAGAAAAAAATAAACAGCGTGGGAGGGGAGGAGCGCACGCACAAACACACACACACACACACACACACACACACACACACACACACACACACACACACACACACACACACACACACACACACACACACACACACACACACACACACACACACACACACACACACACACAGTCTTTCCTTTGCTGTGAAGCCTTAGGTATTGGTGTGTTCCCCGCTCTGGGAGGGTTGAAGCTGGGGTCGCCAGAGAAGGCCGGAGTAGCTTGCTGCCGCTCCAGGAGCCTCGATGGAGAGGGGTCATTTAGCTGGAGGGGGTCTCTCTCTCTCTCTGTGTGTTTGTAGTCTCTCGATGGAGAGGGGTCATTTAGCTGGAGGGGGTCTCTCTCTCTCGCTGTGTGTTTGTAGTCTCTCGATGGAGAGGGGTCATTTAGCTGGAGGGGGTCTCTCTCTCTCTCTGTGTGTTTGTAGTCTCTCGATGGAGAGGGGTCATTTAGCTGGAGGGGGTCTCTCTCTCTCTCTGTGTGTTTGTAGTCTCTCGATGGAGAGGGGTCATTTAGCTGGAGGGGGTCTCTCTCTCTCTCTGTGTGTTTGTAGTCTCTCGATGGAGAGGGGTCATTTAGCTGGAGGGGGTCTCTCTCTCTCTCTCTCTGTGTGTTTGTATTCTCGATGGAGAGGGGTCATTTAGCTGGAGGGGGTCTCTCTCTCTCTCTGTGTGTTTGTAGTCTCTCGATGGAGAGGGGTCATTTAGCTGGAGGGGGTCTCTCTCTCTCTCTCTGTGTGTTTGTAGTCTCTCGATGGAGAGGGGTCATTTAGCTGGAGGGGGTCTCTCTCTCTCTCTGTGTGTTTGTAGTCTCTCGATGGAGAGGGGTCATTTAGCTGGAGGGGGTCTCTCTCTCTCTCTGTGTGTTTGTAGTCTCTCGATGGAGAGGGGTCATTTAGCTGGAGGGGGTCTCTCTCTCTCTCTGTGTGTTTGTAGTCTCTCGATGGAGAGGGGTCATTTAGCTGGAGGGGGTCTCTCTCTCTCGCTGTGTGTTTGTAGTCTCTCGATGGAGAGGGGTCATTTAGCTGGAGGGGGTCTCTCTCTCTCTCTGTGTGTTTGTAGTCTCTCGATGGAGAGGGGTCATTTAGCTGGAGGGGGTCTCTCTCTCTCGCTGTGTGTTTGTAGTCTCTCGATGGAGAGGGGTCATTTAGCTGGAGGGGGTCTCTCTCTCTCTCTGTGTGTTTGTAGTCTCTCGATGGAGAGGGGTCATTTAGCTGGAGGGGGTCTCTCTCTCTCTCTGTGTGTTTGTAGTCTCTCGATGGAGAGGGGTCATTTAGCTGGAGGGGGTCTCTCTCTCTCGCTGTGTGTTTGTAGTCTCTCGATGGAGAGGGGTCATTTAGCTGGAGGGGGTCTCTCTCTCTCTCTGTGTGTTTGTAGTCTCTCGATGGAGAGGGGTCATTTAGCTGGAGGGGGTCTCTCTCTCTCTCTGTGTGTTTGTAGTCTCTCGATGGAGAGGGGTCATTTAGCTGGAGGGGGTCTCTCTCTCTCTGTGTGTTTGTAGTCTCTCGATGGAGAGGGGTAATTTAGCTGGAGGGGGTCTCTCTCTCTTTGTGTGTTTGTAGTCTCTCGATGGAGAGGGGTCATTTAGCTGGAGGGGGTCTCTCTCTCTCTCTGTGTGTTTGTAGTCTCTCGATGGAGAGGGGTCATTTAGCTGGAGGGGGTCTCTCTCTCTCTCTGTGTGTTTGTAGTCTCTCGATGGAGAGGGGTCATTTAGCTGGAGGGGGTCTCTCTCTCTCTCTCTGTGTGTTTGTAGTCTCTCGATGGAGAGGGGTCATTTAGCTGGAGGGGGTCTCTCTCTCTCTCTCTGTGTGTTTGTAGTCTCTCGATGGAGAGGGGTCATTTAGCTGGAGGGGGTCTCTCTCTCTCTTTGTGTGTTTGTAGTCTTCAGTGTGTAAAATGTAACCACACTTAAACACACTTCAATGCTGAACACGCAGATGTTGGGGTACTCACCAACCGATCAAAGCAACCGGGAGAAGCTGGATCAGGGTAGAGGGCCAGAACAAACCCTGGTCACACCAAACACCAGGTTGAATAAAGGTATGCTAACTGGTATTTCAAGAGCAGTTAGAAAAAGTATTTAATAGGGTTAAAACAAAAGGCAAAAAGGCCCAAGCCAACCAGGCGAAAATATAAATAAGCTAAAAACAAATTGGAAACCAGCTCCGTCTGTTTGATTAACCAATGGGTAAACTCCTAATCCCTCACCAGGGTATGAGCCAATCGGGAGAGGAGGAGGGGCAGGAGGGATGGAAAGTTACCAGGAGTGGGAGTGGCTCAACAGGTAACCAATCAAAACAAGAAGTCATGGGGACGGGCGGAGGGGATGCATTTATAATGAAGCATGAAGTCATAGGTTATAGCTGGGCTCTGGTAAGGTTAGGTTAGAGGAGGTGCTCAAACCTATATACCAACTAGTGGCACAAGGAGAGAGAAGGGCACGGGCACAAGCAGGTATAATACAACATTAACTTTAGCTAAAATAAATGAAAAAAACAAAATGAATGTATGAGAGCGGTGGGGGGGCTGAGGTGGTTAACAGGGAGTGTAGTGTGGTGATGGAGGATGAAGTCAGTCGCCTGCCGTAGCCTGGTGGGCCCGCCTGAGGGCTCTGTCAGAAGCCTCATTGTTGAAAGGCCCTAAACCAGTGCTGAGATCCAGTAGGATCCCAGCATAGTGTTCTTCCTCACAAGATATGCAACCAGCCCAGAACCGTGAATGTCGAATCATGGATCAAATGTCCGAAAAGGACCGAACGGAATCTTTTCCAGTGGGGAACAGAAGCTGCTTGTGGCGGTCTATGAGGAGTACAAGGATATAATAACTCAAAAAGGGACCACCGTAACCATTCATAGCTACAGGGAGGCTACCTGGCAAAAAATCGCAGATCGGTTGAATGCATATTTTAATTGAATATGGACCATTGATGCATAAATAGGGAGCTAGTCTCGAGGTAGCGGGTCAGACTTGCACCCGGTCGTCTGGGGTTCAATCCCCACACAGTTAGTAGATTAGGAAGGATTACTGGAGAAATCAATGTACTTTTCATGCCATTTATTTTCCATTCCTTTGAATATTCTAAATTGACTGGCCCAGTGCTTAATTTGTAAAGTGGGGGGTCCCGGAACACAGAGGGGGGGTGGATCCGCCGACTTAGTACGGGGGTTAGAGGTAATGGAACAAAAAGGAATACACTCCCTACTAGGGTTGTGCCGATGGACGATGTCATTGTCCGTCGTGATGGCTGACATCAGGATGGAGGGCCACCATCGTGATGGCACACCCCCTGTCAGACACACACTAAACCTAGTCTCTTATATAGTTAACCTAAATACTTTGAAGGGATGCTCTGTCAATTAAATTGAGAATATAACTGATACATATGCATGCTATTTTAAATATGGCAGCCTTTGCCAGAGACGTGACGTAGTCTTCCGCGATATGATCGCATTTCTCGAGGCGGATTACACAGTGCCATGTTGCCAAACTAGGACTGTGCGGCTGGAGAAAATGTACAGCGAAGTAACAGCCTCCCTCCGTGAGATCCTGTCCTTAGCGGAGAAAGTCGCCATCACCAGGGACGCTTGGATAGCGTTGAATACGGAGTTGTGCGTGACCGTGACTTTTTTACCGACTTGGTTGTGCAGATTGTGGTCCTGCTTCCTGCAGACCCGCTCAATACTGCGGGAAACATGAATTTTCGTTTCCAAATATTTATTTAAAAACGAAAATATCAGTTTTAGTGTGTGTATGTTCAATTAAATGGTTTTATATCTTAAACAAATTCCGTTGCAAAGAGGAGGCGCGCAAGATTAATATCATAATTAAAAAGAGTTAGTGAGCCAACGCTGACACATTTTGCCTATTGTAAATTGACATGAGATATTATAAACATTCACAATCCTGCTCTGTGATATATAATTAATAATTTATATTAACTTGTGCGTGCCGCACACGCATGCGGTCATGCATGGTAACCGTTTTTTCCTCTCTGCTTGCTCATCAGATGCGGCGAATTTTGGAAGAGTCAGGGGTGGTTTGTTGGCCCGCAGCTTTTCAGTGCGTCAACAGATCTCAGACACTTTCAAATTACGTTAAATCTTAACTTAATAAACAACATACAATTCTTGGGATATGTTCTGTAAATTCTTTTTTTCATTTTTTTATGAGAGGTACCGGATCTGCCCAAATAAGTACCGGAACACAGGGAGGGCAAAATTAAGAGGTGCCAGATCTTGTACTGGCGGGATCCGGCTCAAATTAACCACTGGACTGACCGTAGTATTTATCTTAACAGAGGTGGTCTTGGCTACCTGCCGAGAAAATCAGTGACATTAATATTAACATCAACATTACTATGGGTTTTTGCAAGTTACATTTTGGTTGTAGGGATATTGTAAGACATATTTATTATGTAAAAAGTCAATTTTTAGGCCTAATTTCTCTGATATAAAGGAAATTACAAAAGTAAGTCAACACCAAGAATTCAACAGCGTACTCAGGACTTGAATTCGAAAAACACCCGCTCTACAGGGCAAATGCTAGACCACTCACTCAACTGCTGGTTCATAAATTTGATAGAATACATAGATTGGTCCTGGAACGTCCTGGTTACTCCTACAATTTGCGAAATGAATCCGAGAGTGATAGCGCTTCTTGCCGTGGCAGCGGAGGTTGCGGACGATCCCCCTGCGCCTGTCGTGGTTGCCCGGAGGAGAGTGTGGGTCCACAGTATTAATCGTGGCAGGGGGCAGTACGGGGAATATCACCGGCTGTGCCGAGGATCGCTTCAAGGTCTATTTTAGACTCAACCGGCAGCAGTTTGAAGGAGTGTTAACGTTTATTGGGCCGACCATCGCCAAGATGAAGACCAATTATAGGGAGAGCATCAGTCCCGCCCAACGGCTTTGCATTTGTCTGAGGTGAGTAGCATAAACTGAAATGTGTCTTTGTAAATGAACACAACAGTTGGTATTTAACGTTAGGTCTATAGACCTAACGTTAAATACCAACTGACGTTAGGTCTATAGACCTAACGTTAATTACCAACTGTACCAATTTAGTTTTACTTTTTATTTAGTTGACTCAACTCCTGTTTATGTCTAAACAATATATAGCCTATATTGTTTAGACATAAACAGGAGTTGAGTCAACTAAATAGCGAGTCTGTCTGAGGTGAGTAGCATAAACTGAAATGTGTCTTTGTAAATTAACACAACAGTTGGTATTTAACGTTAGGTCTATAGACCTAACGTTAAATACCAACTGACGTTAGGTCGATAGGAGTTAACAGGAGTTAACGGTTTGGCTTCTTATTAATTCAATAAATTAAATTAATTAAAAGTTTTCATATTTAATTAATAAGAAGGCAAACCTTTATTAGCAGCTGTGCAGTTCTTTTTTGTTTTCTAATTAACTGAAGATAATGTAGGCTATCTTTGTTTATGTTGCAGGTACCTGTCAACTGGAGACTCCTACAGGTCCATAGCCTTCAGCTACAGGTTGGGGTTCTGCACTGTGGCGAGGATCGTGAAGAGTGTGTGTGAGGCCATATGGCAGTGTATGGTCTCCACATACATGCCTGTGCCAGGGGCAGAGGACTGGAGGAAGATAGCTGGGGACTACGAGAAGCTGGCAGACTTCCCCAACTGCCTCGGCGCCATAGACGGCAAACATGTGGTTATACAGGCCCCACCGTCTACTGGCAGCCAGTATTTTAATTATAAGGGGGCATTCTCCATCGTCCTTTTGGCGGTGGTGGATGCCCGCTATCGCTTTAGGGTCGTGGATGTGGGGGCCTACGGCAGGAGCAGTGATGGAGGCACGCTCTCGTCTTCGGCCTTTGGCACTGCTCTGCGGCTGGGGAACCTGGACCTTCCACCTGATCGACCCCTACCTGGAGCAGACCATCTGGGACCCCAGCCGCATGTATTCATTGGGGATGAGGCTTTTCCTCTGCGGAGGAACCTCCTGCGGCCCTACCCTGGCCAAAACCTGGGGGGAGAGCGGAGGATTTTCAATTTTCGGCTGTCCCACGCCCGGAGGATTGTGGAGTGCGCCTTTGGCATCCTCGCCAACCAGTGGAGGCTCTACAGGAGGGTTCTCGGCGTGTCTCCAGAGGTGGCAGAGAGCGCCGTGAAAGCCACCTGTATCCTCCACAACTACATGCGTTGGGATGGTGAGGGAGAGGATGGCCCCCGCACTCCAACTGTGCCATCACAGGGTGCAGTGCAGAGCATCCCCAGGGTCGGCAGCAACAACGCCTCCAGGGAAGCGGTCGCAGTGAGGGAGACCTTCAACTGCTATTTTTCATCTCTGCCTGGTCGAGTGACATGGCAGGATGGAATTTAGTTTATCATTTTGTATATATAATGATATGTTTTTTATCATTTTGTATATATTTAAATCAAAAAAGGCGAAAAACCAAAACTAATAATAAAATTTCTTAAATCAATCTAACATTCATGTTGTATGCTGGATTACTTCTGAAGACAAACACACCTTTAACACCTTCATCATCATCAGAGCATTCATTATGTATCTACTACCTAATGTAATGAAAACAAAACAACATTGTCTTAGCATTAAAATGTTTAATTAACTGATTCATTAGAAAATGATTCCAAGATAGTATGTACACATTTGAAACATTTCTTATAGCTTGTACTAAATCTAAATAGAAAATGATTCCAAGATAGTATGTACACATTTGAAACATTTCTTATAGCTTGTACTAAATCTAAATAGAAAATTATTCCAAGATATTATGTACACATTTGAAACATTTCTTATAGCTTGTACTAAATCTAAATAGAAAATTATTCCAAGATAGTATGTACACATTTAAAAAAAATCTTAAAGCTTAAACTAAATCTAAATAGAAACTGATTACAAATTTTATTGACACATTTAAAAAAATCTTAAGGCTTAAACTAAACCTAAATAGAAACTGATTGCACATTTTATTTACACATTTAAAAAAATCTTAAAACTAAATCTAAATAGAAAATGATTACAAATTAATTACTCTCCAAACTCCACATCATAAAGGACCTGCTGCATCCTCATGCGCGCCTGGGCCTTTTTCTGGTTGGACAGCCTCCTCAATGATGGGACGAGGCTGAGCATAAAATGCTCATCCTCCTCCAGAGCCGGTGTATTCTCCTTTTCTTTTTCGAAGGAGGACAGGATTGATTGCTGGAACACAGACAGCGGCTGCTCCAGCTGTCTCCTGCGTGGTGGTGGAGGTACAGGACGCAGCGGTGTGACCAGAGTCACCGTAGAGGTAGTGGGAGGAGATGGAGGAGAGGTGTCCACAGCGGACTCTGATAGGCTGGGAGAGGGAGGAGATATCTCCTCTTCACTTTGAGCCACCACCTGTGAAAGAAAGCATACATTTGTTTGTTTAAAATGTGCAAATTAAAATGGTGAATACTTATAAATATCTCTGCATCTGGCTTCACCCAACAAAAACCTTAAGAACACTAGTATGTTAGGGTATGTTTTTAGCATATGTTTTAGGCTACTATAGCTTTTGTTATAGGCCTACCTCTCGTTGGGGAGACATACTGGGCGCTAGCAGGGCCAAGATCTCCGGTGCTATTTCCTGCCGGCTATAATCTCCCTGCTCCATATTACTAGAAGATACCCTCTCCTTCACATGGAGCTCCAGGAAGCCCATGATCGCCATATACTTCCACCTCTTGAAAGAGGTGGCACCGGCCCCACTTTTCTTCCTGTCCCTCTCTGCCTTCCTCTCCCTCAAATATTTATCCCGCAAGTACTTCCATTTCTTGCGGGACACTTCAGCTGTTGATACAAGATTATGTCTCTACAATTAGCAATTCACACAACCTACAAGGTTAATATCAAGCCTACCTATCAGTAACGTTAATACGAACTGCCAAGTTAACGTTAATACTAACTGCCAAGTAAACGTTAATACTAACTGCCAAGTAAACGTTAATACTAACTGCCAAGTACGGGTGGCAGTTTGTACCTAACGGCTAATAGTTAAATGCGATAATATCATTATTAAACATGATAATAATATAAATAATTAAAAAAATAATTCTCACCTGTAACGCCCAGCATAGATGAAATGTCTCGCCAGGCCTGGTTGCGTTTTGTTAGGTCGTGGTAGGCCTTCAACGTGAGGTCGTACAGGACCGGACACTCGCTCACAGCTGTTATCAAGCTTTCGTCCGACATGTTTCAGTTTGTTTCAGTTTGAGTTCGGTTTATACTTTTAGCCTTGCCTCATCCTCGATTTTGATTGGTCGTTCAAAAAAAGCGCCGATGACGTGAAGCGCTTTTCTTCAAAAGTTCAACTTTTTTCAACGGGGGCGCGCGTCTAAAAGCGCGAGGCGCGTGGAGCGTTTAAACGCTCCGGCCGGCTTTTTAAAAGGCGCGCTGCTTGCGCGTCCTGCCATAGAGAATGCATTGCAGACCGGCGCTCCGTCTTTTAAAAACGCTTTTGGTGGACACAGGCCCTTAAGTGAGAAAACTAAGAAGTTTGTAAGACAATCGACAATTCTTAAGAAAAAAATGGTGAATAGCGTTTAAAGGCACCCAGTGCAACTTTCGAGGCTTAAAAATAAACATTCAATTTGTAGTCTTTTTTTACACGTAGTTAGTTTCAATAACTCCATACCATTACATACCGACATTCAAGCAGCAAAGATGAGACGTCGTTGTGTGGTGAGAACTGATAGAAAATCAATAACAACAACAATGCCGCCATTTTCTTTATTTTTTGTAACCTACAATAAATAAAGAAGGCTTCCAGTCAATGGAAAAATGGCTTCTCCCCACCGGCGATTGTTGTTGTTTACGATTTTCTATCAGTTCTCACCACACAGCGACGTCTCATCTTTGCTCATTGAATGTTGATATGTAATGGTATGGAGTTATTGAAACTTACTACTTTTAAAAAAGACTAGAAATTGAATGTTTATTTTTCATTGAATGTTTACATAAAGTTGCACTGGGTGCCTTTAAGAAGATTCTTAAGAACTTCTTATATTTTTTCTTAAGAATCTTCTTAAGTTTTATCTTAAGAACACTTTGGTGAATCCGGCCCCTGGATGGCGCCTTTTCAAATGCGTGTGCATGTAAAGTGCTGAGTAGACACAGGGAGCCCTATCCATAGCCGAACAGCCATGTCGGAGACCCTCTCCGTAGCTTACGTGCACATCCAATATTTTTAACTATGCGTCGAAACCATGGACCCATTGGTCGACGCAATGGAGACGGCAAGGGCTGTGATGGTCCTCTAACAAAATCATTTCCTGAATCACTTCTTCGGTTTGACTTTGTACCTTAATTACTTTGTACATTGTTTACTTTGCAGCAGGACCAATAAAACACCAAATAAGATTTGAAAAGCTTGGGAAGTGTATTTACAACACTGCTTAAATGGTTTGTAACATACATACTGTATAAGATAGATCGGGCGGCCAATTGCATTGCGTATCCGAAATCCCGACTGAGAGCTGCTGAAGGGATTAGCCGACTCGCCGAGCACAGCAGGACCAAGAAAAAAATAATAATAATAGTTTCACTTCTGACACCAATGTAGTGACCTCGCCGGTGGCATAATGATGTCGAGTCATTAGTAGTTGAAGGTAGTTTTAATGAACCAAAACCAGTCACTGAAACCCGTAACGTCATAACCTACGGCAGAAAACCGACCCAAAACAAACCCCGGTTACCCCGGCAACCCCCAACACGGTCTCACTCGCGTGCAGGCCCCCACCCTCCTGTTCTTCCAAGGCCCTCCCCCAGCTGACCTAATGATTCGCCCCCACGCTGATTGACAAGAAGAACATTCCAATACATGCACATAGAACAACTGGCATAACGGACAACGAAATATAATGCAACACATAACACACAAACTATTTAACTGTCCCAGGGTCGCTACATTACTTTGGCTAAACGGTCCGGGTGGAACTCCGACTTCAAGTTTTAAATTCCGTATTGCAAAACAAGCCTTTACATTCACCATATTAACGCTATGAACGCCACATTTACGAACCGCGGTACACCTCTGTAACCGCACCGAAGTGCCTGTACCGTGACGGTTCGGTACAAATACGTGTACACTGTAAAACCTAACAGTACATCTTACTAAAAGAACTAAGTAGACGTAACTTAAATCTCAAAAATCGTTGGGGTTACTCATTCACCTGAATGAACAGAACTTAAAGGTCCCATGACATGCTATTTTATGTATTCTTTAATATAGGTATTAGTGGGCAACTAACACAGTATTCAAAGACGTTCCCTAAATTCAGCCGTGGTGCAGAGTTACAGCCACTCCGAGCCAGTCGCACATTGAGCTTCCCCCAAATGCGCTGTTTCGGTGGGCGTGTCAAGGAGGAGGGTGGGGGTGTGGCCCTGAGCAGCTTGCAGCCACCATGCGCTCTGTTTACAGTGGATGTATCGCGATGGTGAGGCGCACACCCTTTAGCCGTGTTCTGTAAATATTGTAGAACACACGGGAGTCCTGGAGCTCTGTATCTAAATATTATCATATAGCCTACACAGATATCTATATCATATAATATATATTATCACGGCCAAAAGCTGTGTGAGCCGATATTATGAATCTCAAACGACCGCGTTGGGTTCTCCGACGTTCCTGGTTCTTCAACGTCCACATCAATGTGAATACACACACTGTAACGCAAGTGTTTCTTGTCGGTTCTTTGACGTGTCTTGTATTTCCACAACGAGACTGTCGTGGGGGTTATCTGAGCCATGGTTGAGAAGGAATTGGGGGAAAGGAACTTTGGTTTGACTCGCTGAAGTACATGAACTGCGACATGCCGCCGGTTGCCGCGAGGCACCATCGCCCGGCAGCGGGCAGCCGGCAGCGCGCGGTTCAGTCGACTTCAGGTTGATGTGAAAGTGGAAGAACCAGAGACGTCGCAGAACCCGACAAAGTCGTTTGTGATTCATAATATCGTCTGGAGGCGCACACAATATGTTATATGATATATATATCTATGTATTATATGATATTATTTAGATATAGAGCTCCAGGACTATAACGCAAGTGTTGTACACTTCCTTGTTATTTGGATAACCGTTCTGCTGTTGGTGTGATAGCGCATAACACGAATGATTGAATTGGGGGGAAGGAACTTTGGCTTTGACTCCCTCAAGAACATAAACAACGACATGGAGGAGAAAGGGATTGTTGGCGGCGAATGTCTCCCGCTTGAGCCCCGCTGAGGGACCACCGCCGGAGGCGGAGGTGCATAAGCGCTGCCCGGCAAAGATCCCTTTCTCCTCCTTGTCGTGGTTCATGGTCTTGAGGGAGTCAAAGCCAAAGTTCCTTCCCCCCAATTCATTCTCAACCTTGGCTGAGATAACCCCCAATACGAGTCTCGTTGTAGAAATACCAGAGACGAGAGTCCGACGCGTTATGCGCCATCACACCAACAGCAGAACGGTTATCCAAATAACAAGGAAGTGTACAACACTTGCGTTACAGTCCTGGAGCTCTATATCTAAATAATACATAGGCGTAGCGGCCATATACATTGGGGGGTACAAGTCCCCCCCAATGTTCAGATATGCCCAAATGTCCCCCCCAATAAATCGCTGGGAATAGGGATATAGCAATTCAATATTTCTATGGGTAGAACACTTAGGTTTTCCCTGAAGTACACTCCGTTCCCTGAACCCATCTCTGCACACAGTGCGCGCCGCACACCCTAAATAACTCAATCCGATTCTATCTACAGCTCTTACAGCCAATGAGAATATGGCTGTTCGGGCTAGCTAGCCAATGGGATGGATCCATGATTTGATTCGTCCCCGTACGTGCGGCTCGGTGACGGTGACTTGTGTCGCTCGATTGCATTGGTCATCAACTGTCTATTTTACATGACCACGGAATCAAAAACATCAACAACAGCAAATTAGTGGCATGTTACGATCGAAAACACAGGTAAGTAATGAAGCTTTTGATAGTGTCTCTCAAATTTCGTGGGTTTTTGTCGCTTCTCTAGCGAGCAGCATCATTAGCTATGTGTTACCTATGTAATAAGCCAGCTAGATGACGTTGGCCCCGGCCCCATTCCGTAATTCCAACGCCTCATTATGCCGACGTCTCAATGTTCCGAAATGTTCCCCAGATCTAAATGCATGGGCCGTTTGGTTTTAAATGTGCTGGGGACAGGGACAATAATAACGGATTAGATACTTATGTGCAACAGTATCGATACTAAAACCGCTGTCTTCATCATCTTCATCTCTTTTTTTTTTCTCGCCTCCTTCAGTTGACACACAACTTTACACAGCAACATCTCTCACATCTGCAGTTGCTAATATAGCAATCTAATAATTAGTGTCATTCAAAGTTACAAAACATTGTATAATGTATGTATTCATAGATTAATCCATAACTAATCTGAAAACATTTAGGTTATGTCCTTGACATGTCCAATTCTTTAACAGTGCATCATTCATTACGGCTAATGGTTTCACCATGAGATTAGCTCAGTGCGCTCTCTCATGAAACTCATCTATGTACTTATTAAACAAGTGGTTGAAAATATCTGAAAATCCATCCCGAGAAAGGTCTTCAAAATTAGGTGCTAGGCATTGAGATTTTGCTCTCAGAGTGCACCAGATTAATGCATGTTCAAAATCTTTGCCTGGGGGGGCCGGACCCCGCCCCCAGGCATTTGTCCCCCCCAATGTTGAAACCATGGCTACACCTCTGAAATAATATCATATAATACATAGATATCTATATCATATAACATATTGTGTGCGCCTCCAGACGATATTATGAATCACAAACGACTTTGTCGGGTTCTGCGACGTCTCTGGTTCTTCCACTTTCACAGAACCGCGCGCTGCCTGCTGCCCGCTGCCGGGCGATGGTGCCTCGCGGCAACCGGCGGCATGTCGCAGTTCATGTACTTCAGCGAGTCAAACCAAAGTTCCTTTCCCCCAATTCCTTCTCAACCATGGCTCAGATAACCCCCACGAGAGTCTCGTTGTGGAAATACAAGACACGTCAAAGAACCGACAAGAAACACTTGCGTTACAGTGTGTGTATTCACACACACACATGTGGCGCTCGCACGGTCGAGTCTCATTGGCGGGCCAACGTCTCTGGGCGGGCCAGGCAGAGTAAGGGGAGGAGCTGAGATTCCTGATGACGTCATGAGCACAGATTTCCAAATCAGCGCGCTTGAGCCTCCGTTTTTTCAAAGGCGAGCAGAACAGCTAGTGCTAGTTTTACACCAAACGTAAGTTTTAGCCACTGGGGGACCATAGGCAGGCTAGGGGAACTCATATTTATGTTAGAAAACCTCATAAATTGAGATTTTCATGTCATGGGACCTTTAAGAATCAATAATTTATGTAATAACTCTTTTGTTTTGAGTGCTGCTCAAATATGGAACATTTTAAGTCTAACTTATTTATTCCAGTGTGTTCCATTGACTTATTTAACTTAAATGTAGCTATATCATTTTCATTAGACTATATAAGCTACACTTTGTGTAATTCGTTTTTATTGCTATCTCTATTATTTATAATCATTTCTGATGATTATGCAATGCCCAATTAAAACAAATAATTACTGTGACATAATTTCAATGATCAGAGTGTAAAGATTTAAAGTTAATCACAGAATATTGGCATAAATAAATAAGCTTATGACACACATTTTCGTTCAACTTTTTTTGATTGTGTCTCAAACAGCTTGTGTGTCTTTTAACAGGCGCTAGTTCTTTATATTTGGGAAACCCATTTATCAAAAACGGCTGAATCCGAATACTCATACTTGACTACTATATAGTAAGCATTTTGCAGTACGCCAAAAAATATAGCGCGTCGGAATGCTCAGTAGCCTACGCATTGTGTAGAAGACGTTTCCGAATGCGTGCTACCGCCAAAGTAAACCACGGAGTTCACTACGCTATCCCACAATGCAACCGGAGTCTAGTAACGAACGAAGAAGAGATGGCTGACCCGACACCAACAGAAAGACGTCGTAGAAAGAGAACACCGATGCTAAAGAGATGGCATGTTTAAAAATAATAATAATTAGTAAAGCTGTTTAAATGACTACTTGAAATGACCATGGAAATGTTATGAATGTTCAGCATTCAGCTTAATAAATAATGTGGCGACTCCTACCCCCGGGGAGTCTGGGTATTCATAATGTTTGGGGAAAAGGGGTTTTATTGTCTTTTTATAACTTGATGTGTTATTAGGTTAAGTGGGCTTAACGGGTTTGGGTTCTTTATTGTTTGTGTGTTAATTGTGATGTGTGTGATCGGGACCATTAGTGAGAGTGTTGTGTGTGTTGGTCAGTGGTGCCGTGTTTTCTGTTGTGTGTCTGAGTATGAATATTGCCAGCTCTCGTGGTCGTGCGGTGCACTAAGGCACGAGAGTTGCGCCGCCATTTAAACTTGGGCTCCCGTCTCGTCCTTCCCGCGCTGCTCGCCACAGTAATTTAAGTTGGATCAGAGATTGGTGAATCCATTGTGTTCATTTAACTTGATTGGTTTAAGGCAATCGGTTTCCTCAAATGAATTGAGTAGACGAAATGTAATTTTAAGTTGTTGCAACTAGAATGTAATAAGTTACATGAACACATGTTATATACGTTGAATGAATTGCTGCATTTAAGTGTAAAAAGCTAATTCTTTACATTTCACCTCAGTAAATGGAATTAGTAATGCTAACTCATAATACACATGTCACAATAACTCTAGCTATAAGAGTTATCTTTACTTACATAAAATAATTGCTGGTACTTAATTTATTTGAGTTAGTAAACTTAAATAGTTCAAGGCAATCGGTTTCCTCAAATAGTTTAAGTTCAACTAACTTGTCAGGTTTTACAGTGTACCGTTACACCCCTAGAAGTAGGCTAATTATATTTGAGGTTATCTGGCACAACATTGTATTGGTTATTGTTTGTGGCATCATTGCATTTATTTTTTTACAAGCAGTCGCAATTGCAAGAACTAAAATATTACTGACTGGCTATGCAAACTGCAGCTTACTGATGTTTCATGAATGGTCTTAGTGAGTTAATATTTCTTTTTATGGAGTTTCTACAGAATTTGCCTGTTAAGAGTAACCTTTGCCCTTAAGAATTCAATACACGTCAACACAAAATAACCTTGTTGTCCTGGAGATGTTTTGAACAGGCATGCCAGTTTCAAGGCCCTCGTCAGGACTCGAGTGTGAGACACTGCTTCAGAGACTAAAAGGGAAAGTTGCAAGAGTAAAAGAAAAACATCAGTTACACCAAATATGTCAAACCACTTGGGTGTCTTTACCACAGTACACATAATCATGTATTTTCTTTTCTCTCTTACTACAGGCTTTTTACAATGTATAATGTACTGCACAACTAAATTGCCCAAACAAGTTCTAGCTTTTGTGAGGGAAAATATCCTTGAAATGACGGGTACATGAATTGATCCTGGCAAAAACATAAAAATGGCACCCAAGCAAAATACACAAATAAGGTAAAACGAACATTAACCTTGACGTTCCAGTTTCTGGGGAGCCTCGAGCGCCAGGTTCAAGAGCAGTTGACTGCTCGAGCTATACACTGCTCCTGAACCAGGCGCACGAGCCTCCCCAGGGAAGATGCTCATCTTCCGTTTATGTAGTTGGCAACTACGGTCGTACTGACATTTACAGCAAAGCTATTAATTATTTCATATTATATACAACTCTTGGTAAGTAGAATAACACGAATAGCGATCATGTTTGACTGTCGGTCTGTTAGCAACTTTAGTTCAACCATATTCGTTCATAGATGACTAACTAGATATACTAACTAACGTTAGCTTTATCATCAATGACATTCAGCTAAACTCTGTGCCAAATTGCTTATGGCTACTGCTATGCCAGGATAAGTTATTGCGGTTATCACAGCTGTGTATATTTACTTCACATTAACGTAGTCTATGTTTATATTAGACTACGTTCATATATGAGTAACATTAAGAAACAACATTGCTCATATAGCCAACTTAAAATGTCAAATTGCCAAAGAATAGCAGCTAAATATCCGTTATATCAGAGACATCTATTGCGCTCGAGACATCGTTTGATTTGATTATCAAAGTTCATGACAGGTTCTAGAAGGACATTGATAAAATATTAACGATTTCATGTTTACAAAATTGTTCGTTTGCTGTACTACAAGTAATGGAATTTTTATACCAATAATACTATGAATGTCATCCATTATATTCGTTTTAGTCCCATTTCCCAAGAAATAACGTTGTCACGGTCACGCGCTGCGTCCCTGACTAGCAGCTGAATCCCGCGAAACCGTCGCGGGGAAATCCAAATCATTCAAAATGATCAATTTACTACGGGAAATCGACCCGTGGACATGTCGGCCCAGCTACATATTGTACCATAATACTAAATAAAACCAAATATTAATGACCCCCTTCACCCAAGCCTCCACAAGGGCAAGAAAAAAATCGAATATATGCAGTAACGCGCTCACACTAACTAGACTTCTTTATATAACTTAACTGCGTGCTGAATCCAACGTATCGTAATATTATTTCCTGAAAGAAAGGACAGCACTGTTGCATTCAAAACTTTAAATCGCCAACAATGAGAAGGGTCCAGCTGCAGGCTTGGGCGTTCCCGTCATGACACAAAAACGCCCATCGGGCGTTCCCGTCATGACACAAAAACGCCCATCAGGCGTTCCTGTAGCGTTTCATCGATCACTCAAGAAGAGGTGAGTGAGTTTCGCAAGGCATGCTGGGTATGCTACACTTCCTTTTTTGGCGGTTTTACCTCGTAGTAACTTTCCAGAAAAACGAAAGGGTCATGATGAGAGATTATGTCAGTAAGTATGATATTGTTTAATTGACAACATTGGCTGTGAAGTATTCTCATTTAAATCACTGATAAGCTGTGCGTATCGTTGTATCCGAATTCGAATCAGATATAAATACTCGTGACAAGCATGGTTCGGTAGCAGCGAATGCTATGCTATCGTCCATAAACGTTGAATATACTATTCAGAAATCAGCAACGTTTAAGACGGTTTGTAGGTAGAGGGTAAAGTTTGCAGCGAAGGCTTTGCCGATTATTTTACTGTGAGGTTAACATTACAAAAGTACATTGTTAAGTTGGATGTTAAGGTGTCAGCTGGCATGGTAAGAGGCATGAAATCGCGGCCACTCTGCTTCGTTGTGGTGACACGCATCGGATTAAACTGTGCATGTAAACGTACTAGTACGTCTAAACTAACTAGTATGTTTACATGCATGGCATATCAGAGAATTCTGTCAGTTCGGTCGCGGCGCAACGAATGAATAAAGATTGTTAGCACTCTGAAAAACAGATGACAGATGTGCCCTCAGTTACTACTTTATTACCTCGTTGATGACCAACGTTTAGGAAAACATGTACTTTTAATTCACCCTTGGGTGAAATCGAAGCGTAGTGTGTACTGAATGCGTGTTGATGATGATGCATATGAATTGCAACTTACACGTCTTCCAAACCTTTTCAGTACCCTGGCACATGCTTTGTCCAATGCACCATGGAAGGGACTTTACTTGGCTGACGAGGTAAAACGTGTGGCTGGCGCACGATTCATTGCATCTCGTAGAGTAGCATTCACGGGTAGACAGGCAGGCCTCTAGATTGTTTATTATGATTTAATTAAGTGTTCCTATGTGACGCTCATGGGCCCTGGTTGCTGCTAAATGCTTGTTGAAAGTGCATTGTGCACTTTTTGTATGTAGCTACAAAATGAGGGTGGATATCACTTTATAGTTTATAGGCATTATATACTAATAAGAATCATTGACAAATCACATTCCCCTTTAACCACCACAGGACGCACCTCACCAGTATCAGAGCAACAGCTGTGGGGTGTTTATGCTGATGGTGAGATGCATTATTTTCGGAAATGATGACTAGTTTAAAAAAACAACTAACTCATTTGCATGTTAATTTCAGTACGCAATGTATTCTACCCTCAAAAGCAATATGATTTCAGTGAGGTGAGTTCTTTCTAATCTCAATCAGATGTGTAGCATGAAATATAAGGCTTTTAATAATTTAGTCATCCTTACTGGAGGCTACAATTAACATGCATCATAGGTCATACACATTACTTTGTCTTCAGGTACTGCGCTTACGGGAGGAGATGGCTACATCTTCACAATAATTTACACTGCCATAGTACACTGCTAAACAGTACTGTAACATGGATTTGTATTGGGCTATGAAGTCATTTAAAGCATAATTTTACTTTTCAGGGGGACATGCTCTCTATCAGGAGGTGGTGGTTTGACAGCTGTTGGAGACCTTTATGCTTGAAAGGTTTATATACTGTGTCCATGTTGCTATTTACTTATTTTTGGTGCTCACGAAGATCGTAGCCAATACACTTGTCTCTAGGCTAGCCCTGCAGAACTAGCTGGCTCCTTCTCACCCTCTCCATCTCCCCATCTCAGTCACACCTTCCAATCACTAAGCAGTGAAAAGTATTACATACTATGTCCATACTTTTCTATTTATGTATATTCTCTCTTGCTCTTTCTCAGACTTTTGATCGATCAGTGATTGCGTTTTTGTTTAATGGTGTGGGTAGTGTTGGTCTGGGCTTGTGTGATTGAAGGTTGATCATAATCCCTGTTTCTCTCCCTCTCTCTCGCTCTCCTTCACTCTTTTTCGGCTCTCTCGCTCTCTCTAGCCCTGCAGGACTAGCTGGCACACCAAGCTCACCCTCTCCATCTCCCCATCTCAGCCACACGCTCCAATCTGGCACAACAGAGGACAGGCCATTCTTACCACCCAAAGTCCTTCAGCAAATTGTACAAGAGACGCTGAGACTGGACATGGCGATGCTTGGCGTGTTCAACAGGGTTTCAAACACATTCCGAGAACTTATCAAGCCTCTCCATCATTCCATATATATAAATGACAGTTTGGCAGGGGACATTAAGCTTAATAAAGACAATCTCATATACATAACGGTTAGAAAGATTTACAACAATGCAGGCTGTGTCAGTGGCCTTGCGCTACGCCTCAAAGGCTTCTCAAAAAAGAAGAATTGGCCAAGCGCTCCCCTGGTACTGAGGCACGTTGCATATGGCAGGTTTGTCATAAAAGATGTCTGCCTAGCATAATGTTCTTTTATTACTCCTTTTTCGTTTTATTTGGGACGTCTTTTTTTGCAATCCCTTTCATTTGTAAATGTACATACTACTGTAGTAAATGTATCTGCCCAGAAATGCTGGTATTTTATTACTCCTTTCTTTTTTGTTTTTGTGACAAATGCTATACGATGTATATAACATACATCTGTGCCTACGATGTATGTTGTAAGGTTAATTGTTACAGAGCAATTACTGTATTTTGTCTTTATTGAAAACATTCAGTGGGAAAAGTAAGTGAACACTTGGAGTCAAATGGCCTACTGTTTGAGCCTTCATAGTGTCTGGTAACTGGATTTGAACTGCATAATGTCCCAAGTGTTATTTTAATCTATTCATTATTTAATTTGGGCATATTCTTAAACTATACCAAACATCTCAGTTATACCTAATACACTACCTATACTAACCCAGAAGATAATGAACATGAGATCATGGAGCCTCCCTCCCTGTAATGATGGGGTTGCATCAAGTTTGATGCAAAGTTTGGGCCGAGATTCGACACATAAAAGTAAGCTAACATTCTGTAGGCCTAGCTGGCTAACGTACCCGTATTACGAGATCGAAGAAGAAGGGGGCGCTAACGTCAGTTCTATGCTGCCCATACTACTAGATCGACGAAGAAGAACGGGGCTTTCCAGCCTGCGTAAACGAGAACGCCCACCACACGAGAACGCCGGGGGGGGGGGCGTTTTAGTCTGCGTGAACGAGAACGCCCACGACACGGGAACGCCCATTTGTGTCTGCAGTCGGATGATATTGCCAACAACGGACGTTTCCCTTTTTCAGCGTGTAATGCCTGTGAAGAAGCCAAAACACGCTGAAGGGCGCGCGGCCCGAAACGTCCGTTGTTGGCGATTCAAAGTTTCGAAAGCAACCGAGTGCTGTCCTTGCTTTCATGAAACCATAATACTCAACAACTCCATTTCTAAATTACGCTTAATTTGGAAACAATTCTGCTGCTTACCTTGCTATGCCACGTAAATCCCTTGGCTGTCGGGTGCAGCCTGCTGGCAACGACGACTAATGTGTAGTGATGGTTGAATCTGAGTCAATCGGATTCAAAGAACCGAATCCTTACATTCACCCATGAGTCACGAGTCCGTGGTCTAAATTAACCCGAATCTTTCGGTTCTGGCTGCTACGGATGACATTATTAAAACAATGCACGAATGTCATCAAACTGTAGGTCTATAACAACATTAACACATCCGTTTTTCATCTGCATAGTAACTTAGATTAAGCATACGGAGCTGCCAGCTGCGTGGTTGAATAAGAACTTCCTGTAGACAGAGCTGTACACAGATCCAAATCCATAGACTGAGCGAATTCATGGGTCGGATTCGTATCCGGTTGAGTGAAAGACTAACTCAAAGGATTCAGATGAAATGGGTCTGACTCGTATCCGGCTGGGTGAAAGACTAACTCAAAGGACTCAGTTGAAATGGGTCGGACTCGTATCTGGTTGAGTGAAAGACTAACTCAAATTACTCATATTGAATGGGTCGGACTCATATCCTGTTGAGTGAAAGACCAACTCAACGGACTCATACTAAATGGGTCGGGCTCGTACTGAATGTAAATCGTTCAACTCTTTTGTTACAAAGGCATTATTTTACGAGAGATTGTATTCTAAAATGAAAGTGGCTCATTAAAAATAAAGTTGTTTGCTGACTATGTGAACTCTCAGAATATTTCTGTGTTTGACGAGCTTCGAAGAGAAAAAAAATTAATCCATACGTTTTTTTCCTAATTCAGATAGCAGTCACGTTGGCGACATCTCCGATGTTTGCAATGCATCCTTTTTAATATTCAAATATGTTCCATAATGTTCGGCCTGCGCTGAGAAAGTCCTTCTTGCGTATTTCCCCTGGATATCCTCAAAACTGCATTACAGTGGTTTGCTGTGAGCGTGCGCATTAGGCACTAGGGAGTGGGCTGCTGGGCTCATTCAGCGACAAAATTTCATCTGATTCAGATTCAAAGGACTCAAAAGATTCGGATCTTTTTAGTGATTCACTCAAAGGACTATGAATCTTCTAAGTGAATCGAAATTCCCATCACTACTAATGTGCACACTGCACAGAAGTGCGCCCCCTCATTACAAATGCATTGAACCGGAACTGAAATCACATGCAGCCTCTATTTTTTTAACCAATCTGATCACAGTTGATTTACTAGTACGCCAGGTGTGGCCATAATAAGAATGCATATGCTTTTTCAACTTGAAGGGACTTTCAAATGATTACATAACTAAAAACGACATGTTATTAAATGTTAACATTCAAATACACATTCACACAGAATGCACGGTTTTAATCCTGTCAGATAAGCACACTGCAAGCCATCTCATAAATAGTATATCTTAGTTTATTACAGCTGCCTGTAGGACCTTCAACACTTCAAAGTGAATGCATTTTTATATTTATCCTGAAAAATATCCTCCTCATTGTTGTCACACTATGCCATCAAAACTAACTTTGTGTTTTTTTTCTTCTTCATTTGCATATTTATGGGACACTGAAGACCATTCAAAGCTCACGGCAGAAAAGGTATCAAACTTGCATTTCATAATTGTATCCGATACACACAGAGATGGCCTCTTATTGGAGTAAAAGGAGGCGAGTCTTGTCCAACGCAAGGGAGACAGAGAACGAGATTTTGCAGCAATTACATTTAAGTACAGTTAATCAGGCTGAAAATGCCCCCCCTAGCTTACCAGATAGAAAAAAAACAAAAAAAAAAAAAACACTTTTTTTGACACATTTCATTGTTGGTCTGACTGGATGAAGGACTACCCAACTGCATACAAAGCCATTCCTCTTGTGCAGTAAAGAAACACACACACACACACACACACACACACACACACACACACACAAAAACACACACACACACACACACACACACACACACACACACACACACACACACACACACACACACACACACACACACACACACACACACAGGACCAAGCCAAACTTCCTCGATATCAGGCTAACTGATGGTTGAACAAGTAAAACTTAAAATATTGTAACTTACACACAATAACATGACATTTTATTTATTTTTTATTCCAGCTCAATCAAATGGCAGCCAGAGACTTGAGCTACTACATCTAGGTAAGTTTTGGCGTCAGTAGAACACCTAATTTCAACATGTATTGATTGAACATGTATTTATGTAAATTTCTTACAAGGTAAATCTTACAAACTCTTCCTTAAATACACTACTTTGAAAAAAATATATAATCATTGGCACTTGACACTAATCAATGACTTTTGAATATAGATACAGTCCAACCAAGCCACCAGCTATTGCATGGTAAGTCGAGGAGACAAACATTCTAACCATTGTTTTCATCATTATCATACACATTATAATTAAGATGAAATGGGAAAGTACACCAAAGTACACCAAACCCCAGAAAACATTTCTAATAAGTAACTTACATGAACAGATATGGGAATATCTAAAGTCGTGGAGCTGCTTTCCAAAGTGCTGGAAGAAAATAAATTGATGAAAGCGGAAATTACCAACCTGGGGAGTGAAGTGAGGGCGCTTAGGAGAGAGATGGTGAGGCCGGTAGCACCAGAAGCTGCCGCTTCGTCCATCAAGCTGCCTCTGAGGACAATGGAGGAGTTTCAATTAGCAGAGGCTGTTATGAGAGAAACCCCCTGCGAAAAACAAAAGATGGTAGGTACAAATCTGCACTACCCAAAAGCTAGTCAAAGTATATGTGTAAATTAATAAAACCATACCTCTTCTTTCCAGCCATCCACTACATCACTCAGTATTTGTAGGAATTATCTTTCAAAACAAAATTAACACATTACTCATTATGTGAAACAGTGAGAAGTTCACCTAACCTAAATTGGTACATATACAGTATCTCACAAAACCCTAGCCATTTTTTCAAATGTTTTAATGTATCTTCTCATGGGATAACTCCATAGACATGAAACTTTGATGTAACTTAAAGAAGTCTGTGTAGAGTTTGTAGATTACGATAGATTTATTGTCACTATGGGCGCAATGGTCATGTTCATAATTAAGTGTACTCAGTTATGTGGCCAGCTGTTTAGTTGTTAATGGATGTGTTTTTAGTCATATTCTGAGGACAAGAAATCGATAGTTCTCTACAATACGTATAATGACTAGTTTAAGTTATAATAAAGTTTCATGCCAAGGGTTATCCTATGAAAAGATACAATAAAATATTTGCAAAAATGGGAGGGGTGTAGGCCTATTCACTTTTGGGAGATATTGTAATTATACATGTTATAATTATCAATGTTTCACTTGTTTGTTGGTGTAACTGTCTCAGAGACAGTCTGGACATTACAGAGATTTAAATATGTATTTACATTAATTGTTTAATTCATGATTTTATTCTTTGTTTAAAAATGATTTAGTTCGAAGCCAACAACAAGTGGACCAGAATAAAAGCGCGTAAGAGACGTTGAGAGAGTGGTCCACTATCGGAGAAGGAGGAGAGCTTCGACGTAGCTGACAACCGGCTAACATCCACACCACGGCTCCAGAGTTGACCTAGCCTGCTGTTGGCTCTTGGACAGAGAGCAAGGACACGGGACACGTTCGCAGAGGACCGGCGCGCGTGCCAGAGAGCAACGTTCGCAAGCAGCACACCGGTTTCGCGACTCGACGAGCGGGGAGCGGCGTCCACAGACGTCGCGGCTGTTTGACGGCTCGGCCAGCAGAGAGCACCGTTCGCAAGCAGCTACCAGGAGCAAGGATATGATTCGGCTCGGCTAGCTGAGAACGACGTTCGCAAACAGCACGACTTCATCCCACCTCGCCGCAGTAAGCCAAGCAATGCCTGTCTAGTCTACAAGGTCTTTCTGACTGATCTTCGGCGTAGGCTACAACGGACTACATCAGGTTTGACCATGCTGACCTGAAGTTTGAGAACGTCACGTATGGACATTTGTAAATTAGAGTGGACTTGATTGATATATCAGTTGATATTACCAGAGACATTAACAGCCTAATGATTGTTCCTACATTATTTTGCATTTTGTTTAAAGTGGTATTGCATTTTGATTTAAAGTTAAGCATTTATCTAGTTCATTAAGATATTTTGAGTGTAGCCTATATAAGTTAAGCATTTATTTAGTTCATTAAGATATTTTGAGTGTACCCTATACAAGTTTAAAATAGATATCTTAAGTTAAAATGTCAGTTCATGGAGAAAAGTCAAAAGTTGATAAATTAGAAGATCCTCTCAAGAGTGAACAGTGTTTACAACCTGATGCCACTTCAATAACAGTTGGCCCAGAGCAAAGAAAATCTAGTAGGGAAAGAAAATCAACCCCCAAAATGCTAGAACTAAAGGAACAAGAAATAGGTCAAAGGGAGCACAAATTCACCAAGCTATATGAATGCTGGAAAAGGGAAGTTAGAACTACACGTGACAAACTTAAAAATGATTGCACTGAAGACGAGTTAGCCGACATGATGGATGCGGTAGAGGGACTTGAAAATCAAGTTAAAGATGCATATGAAAACATACGATTGCAATTAGCACCTCCTCATCAGATTCGAAGAAAGATTGATTCTTGTGTAGCAGTAACAGTAGATTTGATGGGTCTATTGAAAGTGCGTATGAGTGAAGTGGGTCTAGAAGAGTTTAATGAAAAGGGTGAAAATGCTAGACTTCACATGGTGCTTGATAGAGAGTATGCACAGTCTATATTTGAGGCATCCGTGATCGACCGTACAGCCCCTAGCCTTAAGTCAAGCTGTTCATCAGAGCGGCAGAGCATCTCCGTCAAAAGAGCAGAGTATGCTGCGCAGTTAGCCGCAAAAGAAGCCAAAGTACAAATGGAGGAGGGGAGGGAGGGGGCGCTGCCGCCACTGAGGTCATCACAGAGACGTCTGCGCTGGTACGAGGGAGAAGGGGAGAGAGGGAGAGAGGGAGGGGGGGAGAGAGGGAGAGGGGGAGAGAGGGAGAGGGGGAGAAAGAGAAAGGAGGGAGAGAGAGAGAGGGGGAGATAGGGAGAGAGGGACGGGAGAGAGAGGGAGAGAGGGAGGGGGGGGGAGAGGGAGCGGGGGAGAGAGGGAGAGAGGGAGAGAGGGAGGGGGGGAGCAAAGGAAAGAGAGATGGGGGGAGAGAGGGAGGAGAGGGGGGATGGAGGGAGAGGGAGAGTCTCTTATCCTCACTATCTCTGTTGGATCTGCATTATGAGTATTAGCTGAGCTCAGACACATTGACATTGTACACATTCAGCATTGATTATGTCATAACGATGTTATCCTTTCAAAGTCCAGTCAGAGAAACTGCAGTGTAAATAATCCAACAAATGTGTGTGCTTCTTTGTGTGTGCGTGCATGCATGTATGTTAGAGCATGTGTTTATGATTGTGTGTGTGCAAGACATTTAAAGAGAGTGCCTTTTAGTTTCCGGCTCCGTTTAAAGGCCACTTTAACATCCCATAAGGGGGGGGGGGGAATGTATGAAATCAGCTTCTACACACACACACAGCATGTGTGTGTGTGTGTGTGTGTGTGTGTGTGTGTGTGTGTGTGTGTGTGTGTGTGTGTGTGTGTGTGTGTCGTTTCATGGCCGTTGAAGAAACAGGCCATACGAATACTGCCTCCGAGGTCCGAGGCCGCCCCGATCACGGCCCGGCCCCCAGCGGGCTGCCTTCTGCCCCTGACGGGGGACACTCACCGCAGGGGAGGGCTGCTTCTTACTGGAGACTTCATCTCTGCTGCATGTAACAGTGGTCGAGGAGCGCCCAGGCTGCCTCCATCCCCGGGTCACGCATGTGCAGGATCCCTTTAGGGGGGTACGCTTTAGTGTGTGTGTGTGTGTCAAGAGTAGGGTTTTGAGTGTGTGTGTGTGTGTGTGTGTGTGTGTGTGTGTGTGTGTGTGTGTGTGTGTGTGTGTGTGTGTGTGTATGTGTGTGTGTGTGTGTGTGTGTGTGTGTGTGTGTGTGTGTGTGTGTGTGTGTGTGTGTGTGTGTGTGTGTGTGTGTGTGTGTGCGTGTGTCTGTCAAGTAGGCTTTAGAGTGTGTGTGTGTGTGTGTGTGTCAAGAGAAGGCTTTAGTGTGTGTGTGTGTGTGTGTGTGTGTGTGTGTGTGTGTCAAGTAGGCTTTAGAGTGTGTGTTTTTGTGTGTGTCCAGAGTAGGCTTTAGTGTGTGTCAAGACTAGGCTTAAGAGTGAGTGAGTGAGTGAGTGAATGAGTGTGTGTATTTGTGTGTGTATCTGTGTCTGTTCAAGCATTTTTGTGTGTGTGCGCTAACATGTTGTAATGTGTGTGTGTGTGCGTGTGTGTGAGTGTGTGTGTGTGTGCATTCGTGTGCGTGCATTCGTGTGCGTGTGTGTGTGTGTGTGTGCATTCGTGTGCGTGCATGCAAACATGTTGTAATGTGTGTGTTGGCTTGTGTGTGTGCAAACATGTTGCAGTGTGAGTGTGTGCACAGACCTGAGCTGCCGCCCGGGACCCTCTCCAGGTGGTGGGGGTCCCGGGGGATGCTGTCCAGGTGGTGGTGGGACTCGGACCACATGCAGAGCTCGCTGGTGTTGGGGCCCCCCAGGGGGACGGCCGCCGCCACCCCCCCGCGCCGGGACCCCAGCCCCGTGGTCTGGGGGCCCCCCCCCCAGACCACGACCAACCAAGGATCTGTTAGGGGCTGATCGGGGTCCCACGTCGACGCAGCCCAAGAGGGTCTACGGACCCCTCACGTCCTCGCGGACCCTCCTTGCGTCCACAGCAAGGGCCTGACGCGTGCCTCCCCGATACGTTAACCCTCCGTCGAGGCGACGCAGCAGCGAGGGCTGTGATTGGTCCGCTCACTAAAACCCGCCGCAGAACCGAAGCAGGTTCACGACTGCCTGGAAGCGTCTGCGGGTTCATCGTTGCGTCGATGTGGAACCATAATCAGCCCTTTAGCCGGTGGCTAATAAGCAATAGCATTGACCCCTCTCCTGTAGGGGGCGGACGCAGAGACACTCAAAGCCCCGTACCCTGCAGGGCGAAGCACTCCTGGACAGAGAGGGACGCCCCCAGGAGGGGGGGGGGGGGGGGGGGGGGGGGGTCGGCCAGGACCTCCTCCCCTCCGGTCTCCTCCTCCATCATGTGACCACAGCCACAGCCCGACGAATTACAGTTTGCAATTCGTAAACACAGAGAAAGAGAGAGATTTGATTTCGATTTTTCAATAACACTTTTTTTTTACAATCAACCGAGAGTACAATACATCAGGAAATGTGCTATTTGTTCAGTCTTTAAAAATTGTTGGTTTATCCAACAAAATCCTGTGCAAAGTGCAACTCATCAATTTCAACAAAGCAAATAATATTATAGTAACAGCGGCGCTGTTTAAAAGCATCTACATCCCCAAACGCCTTATAAAACGTATACTCCAGCCAGACTCTGGCTCTGACATTACAGAGGAACACAGGAGGGGCCTCATGCCCTGCTCTGCCCTCCACCTTATTTCTCCGGCTGATGTACACGGCCATTTTCGCATCTCCTAAGAGATCATTTACTAGCTGCCACTTAAAATATTACTTTTTTTGTATCCAGCACCAAAGATAAAAACTTTTTCAGAAAAAAACACATTCAACAGACTAAAAACCAAAGTTAAAAGAGAGAAAAAAACAGTGAGTCTCGGGCACTCAGTAAAAATATGGAAAACTGTCTCCCGTAGGCCACAGAACGGACATGTGTTTGAAACAGCAGGATTTAAAACCGAGATAAAAGTATTTGAGGCGATGGCACCATGTAGTACCCTCCACTGGAGGTGGAGGGTACCCCCCCCCAAAACCACCCCCCCCCCCAAACCAAAACCCAGGGAGGAGGTCCAAGAATAATCTCGGAAAAACATTTGTTGTTCTATTAATAATTTTTCTTAAGGCACTTATGGAACGAGAAATCATCGGCTAAACACACGAGAACATTCAGTTGGATCCACTGAGTTGTTTATTGCAATTATGCTTCATTAACAAATAAGACAGAAAAAAAGTCCCTTACATGTACACAATAAACACAAGGACTAAAAAAATAGAAGTAGCAGACTTTACAAATCATCAACAGGTGAGCACGTATCTTTAATAACATGTTCTGCGACCGCTTGGTTCCCAACAGAACTCAAAAAAATCAAGATTCAGTTTAAAGTCATTTACAACATGCAACATTATCCCATAGACATCTTGGTTATTATGAATACAAAATAACATCTGCTTTAAATCAGGTCGCAAATCAGGATTATGACAAAAATGATGATATAAGAGCCCTTAAGACTTAAACTGGTGAAGTCTGAAAAATATATAAAGGTTGACCATCAATAGGTATTTTATATACATTTCAAATAATAAATGTGCTTATCTAACTATGGGAGATCTTAAAAGTCTTTTCATGGTTTATCATGCTATACTTTAAAGAAGAGAGAGAGAGAGAGAGAGAGAGAGAGAGAGAGAGAGAGAGAGAGAGAGAGAGAGGGAGAGGGAGAGAGGGAGAGAGAGAGAGAGAGAGAGAGAGAGAGAGAGAGAGAGAGAGATAGAAAGAGAGAGAGAGGGAGAGGGAGAGGGAGAGAGAGAGAGAGGGAGAGGGAAACAGACTATGTGTGTGTGTGTGTGTATGTGTTTTTTTTATGTGTGTGTGAACGTGTGTGTGTGTGTGTGTGTGCGGGTTCGTTTGTGTGCGCGGCGGGGCGGAGGGGGCTGCACTTTTTTTTTTTGCCCCCCTATCTGCCCCCCTCCCCCCCACAGAGGCCCCACAGAGGCCCCGGAGTGTGTGTGTGTGTGTGTGTGTGTGTGTGTGTGTGTGTGTGTGTGTGTGTGTGTGTGTGTGTATTTACAGGCGTGCAGGCGCTGAGGGAGGAGGTCCTTTTGTTTTTCTACACCCGACACAGAGAGGCTGAGGACCCCTGCCGCCCCCCCCCCGGGGTCCGCCGCCACCCCCCCACTAGGGTCCACTAGGGAGCTGAGGACCCCACTAGGGGCCCCCCTGGGGTCCGCCGCCATCAGGGATCAGGGGACAAACAGGAGACAAACCGACTACAAAAGACGCAGAGAGGCTGAGGGTCCCCCACCAAAACGAGGTGCCCCGCGCCCGTTTTGTTTTCTACAACCGACACAGAGAGGCTGAGGACCCCCCCCACCATACCTCCACCCCCGGGAGGAGGTCCTCCTGGGTGAAGGAGGAGCAGAAGGTGTGGAGGTGTGTCAGTGTGTCTGAGGACCCTCCTCCACCTGGGGACACTCTGTAGAAGGACAGAGAGCCAGCAGGCCGGTCCAGATACACTCCTACTCTGGTGGAGCCAGCGGGGGGGAGAGGGAGGGCTGTATGTGTACCGTTGTACCAGGCAGAGTAACGATCATTAAGACAATAAAGACTCCAGGACTTGTTGTTCACTCCAAGCAGGCTGTCACCACCCGGTCCTCTCCTTGTGATTCCTCTGTATGTCACTCCTATATAAACCCGTCCTTCCCACTCTACCTCCCAGTAACAGCGGCCAGTCAGAGTCTCTCTACCCAACACCTGGGGCTGGGAGTCAAATCTGTCTGGGTGATCCGGATACGACTGGAACTCTTCAACCCACGTCACCTTCCTGTTGTCCTCAGACAGAGAGAGTCGTCTGTGGGCCGTGTTGGGGTCCAGTGTGAGGTCACAGGCATCTGAGGGAGAACCAGACATGATGAGCTGCTGAACCGCTCTTCATCCTCATCATCATCATCATCATCACTAGTACTGTTCTCCTGCGCTCTGTGTACATATACATAGATATGAACACATACATACATATACATATGTACTAGGGCTGGGCGATATATCGAATATATGCGATGTATCGCGAGATATTCTCCAGGGGATGTATAAAATGCCCATATCGCGAACATCGAATATAAATTGGGACGCAATGCTTCTTTTTGCCGCTGCCGGCATACTCGTTGTGCTTTCACGCGACGGGGCGACAAGATCTCATACAAAGTGAACGTAGAGACGCGTATCTGCCAATCAGCGTTCAACAGCGTGGCCACTGAGTGACATGTGTAACGTAACAGCCAACCAGCGTTCAACCGTCAAACTCGGTGCAGTGCAGTCCGGGGTGAACTGCAGCACGGAGGAGAAAGTGATTGTTGCCGTTTGCGACTCCCGGAGCTCTATATATAATAATATATAATATAATATAATATAATTGGTTATATAATATCACGGATAAAAGCTCTGTGCGCATCCTGATGGCCGTAGCGTGGGGAGCTCTCATAGGGATTGGGCTTCTCGGGTTTTTTTAACGCACAGCGTTCCCTTCTCTCGCTATTTCCGGTGGCTCTCTAAACTCACTCCCCCCGCCCATTGCGAGTCCACGAGATTCTCATGGACGCGCGTGTGTGACGTAGTCTGGAAGGCGCGCTGCTCTAGGTGCGTGTACCTCCGACCGGTGATTGAGAACAGCCAGAAAGAGAAAAAAGGATGGAAACTGAGGATTTGGTTTCGAAAAAGAATAGCACTGGATCCTTCGTCTGGCAGTGTATATATAATAATTATTATTCAAACTGTTAATAAATAATTAACGGTTTGAATAAATGCTGTGTTGGTAAATCTAACTTGCTGTGATTTTCCTTTTCTTATGTGCAAGTTCTAAATTGTTCCAATAGAAAGCACTGATGAGTTTAAACAATATGTTGTTTCATGTAATCTACATGCAGACTTATGTTTCAGTAATACTAGAATTATTACTGACGTAACATTATGCCAGACATGGTTGAATCGAGCATTTATGATGTGCTCTAGAGAAGATTCAAAATATATCGAGATATATATCGTGTATCGAGATATAGTAAAAAAATATCGAGATATTCATTTTGGCCCATATCGCCCAGCCCTAATATGTACACATCCATAGATACACACACCTCAACAATAACGTTATGAATACATCAACAACAATATTATGAAAACATCAACAACAATGTTATGAAAACATCAACAACAGTGTTATGAATACACTCATTCATCACTAGTACTGTTCTCCTGAACATGACATGTGGGGGGGGGGGGGGGTCATGTGATGATAGTTACACTATTGCTACATCAACAACAAACATCTCTCCTTGGATCCAGGACTTACCAAAGACAAGCAGCTCAGCGCTGTGATTGGCCGTGCCAGCGCTGTTGCTCGCCATGCAGCAGACCGTGTTCACGCCGTACCTCCCACCTCTGACGAAGAGGAAGCCCCTCTCCACCCAGGCCTCTGATTGGTCGTCTCTGCCGTCCCTCACCAGGGGCCTGCCGTTGTGGAGCCACTCTACTGTGGGCTCCGGCGTGCCGCCGGCGTGGCAGGTGTAGCGGGCCGTTTGGCCCACGGGCAACACGTGGGTAGAGGAGTGGAACTCTGTGATGCTGGGTGCCTCCTCCTCCTCCTCCGAGGGCATCACTGAACCTGAAGAAACCAGGAGGAGAGGAGTGAACGTCTACAACACGGATCTAGAGATGCAGCGTCAGACACTCCCTTCACTCTCTCCTAACACCCGTCCACTAGAGGGCGACCCAGGGGATTCACACCCAGTATTCTCACCTGCCTTTTCATACATGATTGAGTATCACAGCAGTGTCTACAAAGATTACCCAGGGAGGGGAAGTCACTCCACGAAGAGATTAACGAGTCGGGGGCGGAGCTTGAAGAGAAGAACGCCAAACCGTTCAGCAGCTCCAATAGAAACTAGTGCAGGTGAACCCAGAAAGGGTTGAACCTTGTGACCTGACCTTAGGAGACCACAATAGAAACCTGACCTCAGTAGACCACAATAGAAACCAGACCTTGGTAGACCACAATAGAAACCTGACCTTGGTAGACCACAATAGAAACCTGACCTCAGTAGACCACAATAGAACCCTGACCTTGGTAGACCTAAACACATCCAACAACCTCTCAACTCTTAAAGAGTGTATTTACTGTATCGACAGCACAGAGAACAGAAAGGAGGAACCGTTCTCCACTCATGAACACAAACAAAGTCTACGGACCCTCTTTGTTCCGCTCAGCCTCCAGATGATCCAGGTCTAGGACCTTCTCACAGATCCAGTGGTGCAGTCTGTTACACGGTTCTTCAGACCAGCCGTCCTCCCCTGCTACGACGCAGTCTCTTGCTCCGCCGTCATCGCGTGGTTTAACGTGTCTCCAACTGAGAACCACGAGGAGGAGACAGTGGAGGTCAGTCTGTCACTCTCAGAGAAGAGATGCTGCTGAACAGAGTCTTCAGCCTTACCTTGAGGTCATGGGGGTACCATCCACCCACTTGTGGGTCCCCTCTTTCTCTCGATCACTCAGTCCAATCCAGGAAGTATCCATCAATCTGCTGACAAACGCCTGTTTCCAAAGGTAATAGCATCTGTTGTTATGCAACACAGATGAACACACACACACACACACACACACACACACACACACAGACACACACACACACCACACACACACACATACACACGCAGACACACACACACACACACACCACACACACACACACACACAGACACACACACACAATCTCTCTCTCTCTCACACAATGTTGCTCTCTCTCTCTCCATCTCTCTCTCTCTCTCTCTCTCTCTCTCTCTCTCTCTCTCTCTCTCTCTCTCTCTCTCTCTCTCTCTCTCTCTCCATCTCTCTCTCTCTTTCTTAATCACTCACTCACTCACAAAAACAATTGGTCTCTCCCGCACGCACGCTCACACACACACACACACACACACACACACACACACACACACACACACACACACACACACACACACACACACACACACACACACACACACACCAGTTCTTCTCTGCTGTTGATGACCACCAGGTCTGCCTTTCTCTTCTGACAGTCTTCTCTACTGGCCCTCCAGCCCTTCTTAGTAGTAGAAACACGGTAGAGACTCTTGTCGTGAAGCATCCAGCCCTGAAGCGTCAATTCATCTGTTGAATGTAAAAGAACATCCTGAACAAACAGAGAACAGCTTATCTTACGGTCTTCGTTACGGACACCCAACCCTGAGACCTGACCTTAACAGACCACATAGAAGCATGACCTCAATAGACGACAATAGAAACCTGACCTTAGTAGACCACAATATGAATCACAGAAGCAGAGGGTGTTTTTGAAATGAATGTTAATGACGCGATTGATTTAATAAATTGGATAAAACCCTCACCGAGTTCATCCAGTAAGTGCTCTCTCCCCTCTTTCCAGGGTGACGGTGAGTCTAGGACAGGACAGAGGAATACAGAAGATATGAGCTCTAAAACAGAACAACATCGTCTCTAAGCATCACAGGACCCACAGCCAAGCAAACACAAAGTCCATAATTATTAATACTAATAATTAATATTATTAGTATTAATAATATTAATACTAATTAAAATAGCAATAACTACAGTTATCAATATCATTATCGTTGCTATTGTTACAATTATTCATATTAGTTGGCCTAACACAAATTCTAACAAATACAATGATGATCATTATCATTGCTATTATTACAGGTTGAGCGCGCGCATTGCACGCTCAGCCTCTAGTTGTAATTAAACCCATAGCTATAATGTGGAAACCCCAGTCGATAATGTAACACATTTATGAGCACATAATATAATTACATTTTACTTATAATGTTACAACGTATAACATTTAGGTTCAGCTATAACGTAATGAAGCAAGCATAATAATTTCCTCTCTACGTTATGAAGCAAGCATCTTTTGCCCGCCAACGGAGCTTCATGCCAATTCATTGTGAACCACGGCCGAGATAACCACCGTAGCATGTCTTTACCTGTTGTGGAAGAGGGAGGGACGGCGGAGAACCAGACGCAGTCGGTCCATAATATCGTAATGACCATGGAAGAGGCAGTGAATGAAGTATTGATTAGACAGCGATTTATTAGATACCACCGCTAATAAACCGTTGGAACACACAGGACCGGTAACCCTAGCAACGCCGGTAAACAAACCCCTCGAAGCCCAATCCCGACGCGCTACGGCCGTCCGGAGGCTCACACAGCTTCTGGCCGTAATATTATACATTACATTTATATCATATTATATACTATTATAGATAGAGCTCCGGGAGTGCAAACGGCAACAATCCCTTCTCCTCCATGCTGCGGTTCACCCGGTCGGCACTGCAGGGAACGGTTGGCCGGTTGAAAGCTGATTGGCTGTTACGTTACGTCACTCAGTGGCCACGCTGTTGAACGCTGATTGGCTGTTACGTTACGTCCCTCAGTGGCCACGCTGTTGAAAGCTGATTGGCTGTTACGTTATGTCACTCAGTAGCCGTTGAATGCTGATTGGCTGTCATCACACGAATGTCGCGGTGAAGTTCAAATATTTCAATATCATCCCCATAGATATATATAGAACACTAGATACGCCACGCCCCTCTCAGCCGCGGCACACGGAGCCGCCATCTTGTGTGGGTCTTGAGTAGGTATTCTCAGACTGTCAGACAGCCATAGATATATATGTTCACAGCTCATTTCTCAAAAAAAAACAATGCCAGTTCATTGTGCTGCTTTCAAGTGTGTACACCGTCGTTCAGTACAAACCAGATCAGAGGGAATCACTTTATAATTATATATAGTTATATATAACTATATATATATAGTTACATATATACATATATATGTGTATATATATATGTGTATATACACACACATATACATATATATATATATATATAACACACTTTTTAACATATAAATGTCATGTGTTAAAAAGTGTGTTTCTTCTATAACATAGAGGAAAAAAAAAATCGTACTACCACTTAAAATCAAACATGGAATATCAACTATGATGTTTTTAGTGTCATCCACTGAGCCATCACCGCTCAAATTTGCTACATCTTTGTATGAATTTTCCATATGGTGTAATGCACTAGACAGCGGGTTGACCCATTCAAGATGGCAGCCGCGGTGGCCGTCAGCCGACCGGAGCTCAACATTGCCGTGACGTATCTAGTGTTCTATATATTAGGGTGACCAGACGTCCTCTTTTTCCCGGACATGTCCTCTTTTCGAGACCTAAAAAATGCGTCCGGCAGGGATTCCAAAAACGTCCGGTATTTTGCCTCGTCGCAAAAATAAATAAATATATATATTATTGTTATTATTATCTTTTTATTTTTTTTTGCCTCGTCGCATATTTGTGTTTCTGGGTCTTTCACATAACCTACTAGTTATTACCATTGTATATGTCTATGGTTATTACGGCCTTCCAAGTTCTGGAAATGGTATCTCCCTTACGTTCCACCTTCTTGCGCGAGCTGACTGTAGAGAGAGTCTGTCATTGGGCGACCGATCTCATGTGCTCGTTGAGAAGGTGCCATGTATAGACGGAATGAAACCCCCACTGAAGTACGAACGGACGAACTAAAGAAAAAATACTCATGTTTTCGCCCCCCCCCCCCCCCCCCCCCCCCCCCGCGACGAAGTGTCCTCTTTTTCACAAACTCAAATCTGGTCACCCTATATATATATCTATGATCATCCCACTGCAGACACAAATGGGCGTTCTCGTGTGGTGGGGGTTCCCCTTCACGCAGACTGGAACGCCCCCTTCTTATTCTTCGTCGCCTTTCTCGCTGAACTGTATTCAAATGTCAAAGTGTACTACTCCGAAACCATGTAAATAGTGTTCTAAATAAACTTCCAAAGTTTTTCAAATCTTATTTGGAAAATAACTTCACATGGTGTGTCTTTTCACAATTTATTCGTTACCAGCATTCGTAGTGTTGATCAGCAGTGAAATAGTCTGCCGCTGGGGTTGACAAGTTACCGGACTACTACCCATGCAAGTGAACGGAGCGTTCCACGGCATTGAGAAGACCCGTTTAATAAAGGCCTATAATATTTCTGTTTATGGCATAGATTTCTCCTCAGATTAGCCCAATAAAGCAATGAGACAAAAAGAACATAAACGCTTGATCAAAGGCCCGGCCTTTGATCGAGTCTCTACGTTGAATTTGTATGGAGTCATGTCGCCCCTTCGCGCTTGGTGTGGACGCACCTTCACCTGTGCGACAGGCCTGCTATTCTATAGCAGTAAGATGTTTAAAAAAATAACGTCTAACCTGGGCGAGTCGCGGTGTGTGCGTGTGTGGTCTTACCTGGGCGCGTGTGTCGATGACGGAGCCGTTATGTTTGAAAACATAACGTGTTACCTGGGCGAGTGTCGCTGCGGTGTGTGTGCGTGCGTGTTTGTTCTTACCTGCGCGTGTGTCGATGGCGGAGCCGTTACGGTTAAAACATAACCTCTTACCTGGGCGAGTGTGTCGCTGCCTTTGTATTGGCTAGTGGTGTGTGTGCGTGCGTGTGTGTGTGATTCCGTGTATGTTTGTGCACCGCTGCGTATGTGTGTGGTGTGTTTGTTCGGTGTGTGTGGATGCGGTGTGTATGTGCGTGCTTGCGGTGTATGTATGCGTTTGCGTGTGCTGTGTGTGTGTGAGAGCTGCAGGCTGCTTGGCACGTGCACACTGACCAACTTGAGTAACTGGTGCGACAGGCCTGCTATTATATAGAAGTAAGACTAGAGTGTCCGTGTGTGCGTTGCCTGCGCTCAACCTCTAGTAGTTTTTAAACCCATAGCTAATAATATGAAACTGCCCGTTCAGCACGGAGGCAGAACGGGTAGAACTCATCGCCATCATCTTAAATGTTACTGTCGATATTCTATTTAATTTCTGAGCGCATAATGTAATATAATTAAATATAAAAAAAAAGAATTGCCTATAATGTTACAACGTATAATATATTGGTTCACCTATAACGTAACGAAGCAAGCATAACAATTTTCTCCTAACTTCATGAAGCAAGCATAATATTTTTAAGTTTGCCGTATTTGTATATCAGAAGATTCGACCCTGAGGGTTTTTCACACTTGATGCTTTATTTGCGGGCATCGATGTCGTTCAGACATCAGCAGAATCTAGGGGGGTGGCCTTGCAAAGGGCGGGATTGGACGCATGGTCGAAGTTCGCAAGAGGCGGGATAAGTGCGGCCGCTGACACTGTAGTTTGTTTTGTTTGACCGCAGACAGCACGGAGGCAGAACGGGCAGAACTCATCGCCATCATCTTAAATGTTACTGCAACGATGCATCATATCTATTCTGTTGCATTCACAACATCCGAAGAATCGATCAATGAAAGATTAGAGCATGAGTTAGAGACAAATTAAAGAAAAGACGAAGAAGAAGGGTGTCGCGAACGATACTGGAGAAGGAGAGTGTATTTTATTGCTTAAAGGTCCCATGGCATGAAAATCTCCCTTTATGAGGTTTTCTAACATTAATATGAGTTCCCCTAGCCTGCCTATCGTCTCCCAGTGGCTAAAACTTGCGTTCGGTGTAAAACGAGCACTAGGTATCCTGCTCGCCTCTAAAAAAAATGGAAGCTAAGGGGCGCTGATTTGTAATGTGGCCCCATATGGGCGTCATAAGGGGCCAAGTTACCTCCCCTTTCTCTGACTGGCCCGCCCAGAAAATTCGGCATGCCAATCAGACAATGAGCTACGACCATGCGAGCGCCACATGTGTGGTGCTTTGTAGTTTGGATAACCGTTCTGCTTTGATGCTATGGCGCATAAAACGTCGGATCTTTGACGTCCCTAGTAATTCCACAACCAGACTGTAGTTGGGGTTATCTCCGCCATGGTTGAGAAGGAATTGGGGGAAAGGAACTTTGGCTTTGACTCCCTGAAGTACATGAACCATGACATTGAGGAGAAAGGGATTGATTGTTGTATGCTTCGTCATTGTGAAACATCCACTGTAAGCAGAGCGCATGGTACCGTGGCCTCAAGCTGCTCAGGGCCACACCCCCACCCTCCTTCTTGACCCGCCTCTCTCCTCCTCATTTGCGTTAAAGCTACTGACACAGAAACGGCACATTTTGGGTAAGCTCAATGTGCGACTGGCTCGTAGTGGCTGTAATTCTGCACCACGGCTGAATTTCAGGAACATCTTCAAATACTGTGTTTGGGGCCCACTAATACCTATATTAAAGCATCCATGAAGTAGCATGCCATGGGACCTTTAATTTCCCATAGCACAAACACTGGGACAAATGCAGTTGATTTCTTGTTTAAACAGGGTGAGAAAACAGGGAGTGGAAGGATGCGACCATATAATGTTCAGCTAACTGTTGGGTTACAGGGGGATTTGTTTAATGGAAAGTGTAGTAGACTATGCATGCAAATCAATCATTCAATAGCTTTTACTGTTATTCAGGGCTCAAAGTGCATTGATACTAAAAAAAATGGATGGCAACTACTATTGGTTAGTTGGAAATAATAATAACAAACAGCTGAAAAATGTGTTCATGTTACAACAGCTAAGGCAGCAACCTACCTAACTATAGTGAACTAAAGCACAGGCTTGTGTGGGGGGGGGGAGGGTGAGGGGGGAGGGTTGTGAGGGCTAGATTACAGATTGTACATTGGCTACCTGACGTGAGAGATGTTTTTTTTTTGTTAACAGAAGAATGCGTCATTGAGATTAAACACCTCTTCATTGATCTGGCCAAGACAAGCAGCAGTAGCCTATAGTCACACATAGCCTACACATAAAACATAAGAAAAATAAAACAACTAATAGAGTCGGCAGGGGGGAGGGGGGATTTCAATATCCCAAGACATTTCTGGAGGCTCAAGGAGATGGAGAATATTTAAAGAAAAATAAGGTTTTGCAAAAAAGTGTCTTTGATGGACATAAGGCTCAGGTGGGAGAGTGTGTCGACGGCGGGGCTGTTATCTCAATCTTGCCGTTGTCTTGAAACATCTGCATCCGCGTGTGTGCAGTGTGTGTATGCACGTGCATGTGTGTGCGTGTGTGTGTGCATGTGTGTGTGGTGTGTGTGTAGGCGGTGTCCTGCGCTGCCCTTGTCTTGAAACGCCTGCATCAGCACGCCTGTGTGTGCAGTGTGTGTGCATGTGCTTGTGTGTTCGTGCACGTATGTGTGGATTGTTTGTGTGTGTGTATGCTGTGTTTATGGGTGTGCGTGCGGTGTATGTGTGCTAACCCTATTATTATCACTAAATCTAACAAAAACAATATTTAACATTATCATTGCTAATAATACAATCAATGATATGATTATACTGTATTGTAATTCTATTCAGGAGGATAGGATTTAGACTCACTGAAGCGCAGGGAGATGAGGAGGATACTCAGCAGTCCGATGCTCACAATGACAGTGATGTGAAACCATAGAGCTGTTCAGGACTAGGACACACACACACACACCCCCACACACACACACACACACACACACACACACACACACACACACACACACACACACACACACACACACACACACACACACACACACACACACACACACGGTCACTTTGGCAAAAAAAACCTTAAATGTATTTGGAGGAAATCATACTTTTTTGGATCATTGTTTTGGACTGGATTATTTATTTTAAATTCTCTATAAAGGGGCACCTACCAAATCTTCTCTTCCTGGTCTCCTCCCGGTCCAAAGACGTGTCCTCAGGTTCCTCAGAGAGTCCAGGGTCCGGTTCAGAGATGGTGACCATTGTTACTCTCTGACGGCTTCCACGGCGTCTGGACTTAGCCTTCTTCTTTGCTCTACCAGCTGGAAAAACAACGTCACTTGTTTTCATTCTGACCAATTATCAGCTTGCACTCTGATACAATCAGTGTAAGGAAATGTTTTTCTTCTACTGCACACAGACTCACGAACGCACTCAAGCACATGCACACGGACACACAGAGTAATGTGCACACAGATATATTCATACTGTGTGGCTGTCATTCACAGTCCAGACTCCCTACGGTCTGCAGAATCCCTCCCCGTCTTGAAGAAACACCTGAAGACCTCTACTGAGAACACCTCAGTAAGTGATGACTGGTACTGTGGCTCTCGTGTTTAGAACACACTTAAGCACAGCAAGTACTGGTCTCTAGCATACATGTTATTATTCCCTCATTATTGACATATACGCACACATAGGTATACAGTAATACACATAGAAATACATACGTATACATGCAGTAATGAAGGGGGGACAACATATGGCCTGAGTGTCACCAGTGTCTTTCACATCGGCCCGCACAGAAAATATGAGGACATGTATTGTGGGATAATTTAAGATATGTTCATTCATATTAATGACAAACTTTATAGAATTATGTTAAATTCATAAGTACACCTGATATCACTTCAGTTAAATGAGCATTATTAAAAGACAAAATTGTTGATAAATAAACCATAGTCACTCTAATGTCACGTTGCACTACCATTAATAATAAGTAATGAAAAAACTAAACTTGTGCTCTGCTCCCTAAAGTCACTCTCCACTCTGTTCCACGTATATAACGAACATATATCATGAAACACACAACTACTTGAGATGCCTATCAGTAGTCCGTAACTCATGGGAGTAATCACACGTATAGTAAGGTTAATGTGCGCTTTTTGTCTACAACACACACATGTCGTTAATTAGGAGAATAAATCTGTCTGTAGGGTCGCTGGTTCATCAGGTCGGTCCCTTTGGCTAAAAACGTTTTCTAAAAGTACATTTCAAATGTTTGCAGATGAAAAGACGTTTTTTTAATGGATTATCTATTTTAACTTCTCTCTAAAGGGCACCTACCAAATCTTCTCTTGCGCTCCCTCCGGTCCAAAGACGTGTCCTCAGGTTCCTCAGAGAGTCCAGGGTCCGGTTCAGAGATGGTAGCCATGGTTCCTCCCTGACAGCTTCAGATACGTCTGCTCTCAGGAGTCGGTTCTGCTATATCAGCTGGAAAAAACACGTTGCATGTTTTAATTCTGAGGAGTCGTCAGCCTGCAATCTGATATCATCAGTGTCAGGAAGTGACAGTGGTGACACTCTTATCAGAGTGAAGACACTCTTATCAGATGTCTTCAGTTGACACACGGACTCCTGCAAGCACAAACAGACACAAGATTATTTTTCATTGAATATAAATATACAACGTACATAGGTATAATATAGCAGACAGCGTAGTGGACATGTCTAGGAGCCAACTACAGATTTGTATTCATATTTGAATACAACTTAAGTCACCACATTATGGGAACGGCAGAATTAGTTTGGTTTGTTGACGTTGTCTGTGTCTGTGTGTATGTTTGTGTGTGTGTGTGAGAGGAGGGTTATGGCTGTTTTAGTGATGTGGTTGACATGGTGTGAATTATTGCAACTGTTTGTTCGTCTGAATTCTGCATTCTCCGTTCGCAAACAACATGAACAATTATTACTATTGTAAAATGACAATCGGAAGAGTGACTTTTGTGCCAGGACAAGTGAAAGGTAAATGTACTTATCCCAGGAGCAAGGCCTCATAAACACACGCACACACGCACACACACACACACACACACACACACACACACACACACACACACACACACACACACACACACACACACACACACACACACACACACACACACACACACACACACACACACACACACCTTTGCTGTTGTGCAAGCTGTGATGGACACTTGTAGACCAACACTATTCTCAATTCAGTCCATACTAATTTTATTTTAAGTAAAATATTTACAAGCCAGGGCAACATGTTAGTGTTCGGCTGTTGGGAAACTAGAATAGATCTCACTGAACCAGATAATCTTAACCAGATCTATTCAACAAGCTATTTTGTATTGCAAGAGAATATCATCAAACTATCATCATTATCCTTTATAACAAGGCTAATATAGTTATGGGAATGAAGGATAATAAAAAATCAAGCTGTTGAAAATTATTTTATTAAACCTTCATTATAAGGCTTACATACTAATAGCAATGAAGAAACTTATTTATCTTCATTTCCTCCTTTGCACCGCTGCATATCCAGATACGTAGAGCTATAGGACGCTACACCCTGAGTCTTGTAATCTGTGGTCTGTGTGTGTGTGTGTGTGTGTGTGTGTGTGTGTGTGTGTGTGTGTGTGTGTGTGTGTGTGTGTGTGTGTGTGTGCGTGTGTGTGTGTGTGTGTGCGTGTGTGTGTGTGTGGGTGTGTGGTGTGTGGTGTGTGGTGTGTGTGTGTATTTCACAATATATTCTCAGCCAGGGCAACATGTCTGTATTTGGGGGGATGGCTCTGTGGGGGAAACTCCCCGGCCGTCCGAGCAGCCTTGAAACACCACATCCCCATCAGGTCAAACAGGTTAGAACGCCCTGGACCAGAGATCTGAAGGGCTTCGCAGGCTGCTTCTTAAAGGACACCCTCTGACCCTAGCCCCCCAAAGGGCAGGGAAACCCCCCCTAATATCAGGGAACCTGGAGAAGGAACCCAGAAGAGGGATCCCTCTCCAGGGATGGTAGGAGTGCAATAGGAGACGTAATAATGTGCAGATGTAATGGTAGCATAACAAGTGCTATCTGAGAGATATCCTCTATCCATCGCTATCTCTTGTCTTTATAGTGTAACACCTAAAAGCCGTTACTTTAGTTATTTCATGATTTTGTTTTATATGTACTTAAAGGATTTTTGCACTTTTGGTGTACATCTTCATCGTTGAAGGCCCTGACTGTAAGTAGAATCGAAGCACTTACTGACCCACTTTACACACGAGAGAGAGAGAGAGAGAGAGAGAGAGAGAGAGTTTGAGTTTTTAAAACCGCTTATTTATTTACATATTTTTACAAAAACAAAAACACAGACACACACAACACACAATAAAATAAATAAAAACAAAAAGAAAAAAAAAAAAAACAGAAGAGACAAAAACCAAAAATTAAAAACAAACTAAAGCAACAGATCTGTAAAGGTAATGTCTGGGTCTTTTAAAGAGAAAAGGATGCCTTCACTGTCCCAAACACCTTTAAACGTATCCACATCCTCCATCTTTGCGTAATAATTATATTCAAACCGTATACGGGCTCTAACAAGACACTTGAAAATTGACACACAATCACGTCTCTGGCCTCCATCTATCGTTTCCCTCCTGCTTAAATAAATGGCCATCTTGGCTTGACCAAAAAGAAAATTCAGGAGCTTGCCTTTCTTCTTTTTGTTTTTCCTATAGGAGAAACCAAATATGAACAACTGTTTGCTAAATTTTTCTTTGAACAAAGACAAAACGGACCTCAGGTTTTGGAACAGTGGAATCAGTCGTGAACAGTCAACAAAGCAGTGAAAAATGGTTTCCCTCAGGTTACAGAAGAGACACTTATCCGACACACTAGGGTTTAGAATAGAGACAAAAGCATTGACTGCTATGATTCCATGTAAAACACGCCAATGCAAGTCCCCAATGTTTTTTGTGACTGGAGCCTTGTACAGTGTACTCCATGCTGGTTTGACCTCAGCTTTTACTCTGAGATGATCCCTCCAGGGAGTTTCAGTCTTGCCTTTAAGTTTTTCCTTATTTGAAGCTTTCACACATCCCATGTAAAGGGACTTTCCACTCGCAGAGTCCATGGACATCCACTCCTGCCTGTCCAGCAGAGGACCCAAAGCCTCACAGTCCTTCCCAAAAGGCCGGATGCATATCTTAGGGAAAGGGTCACTATGATCAGGTGTTAAGTCTCCTTTAAACCATCCAGTCAGAAGAGCTCTGTCCTCTGAGGACAAGGCCTGCTTAAAACCGTCCAGTCTACGTCCCACCACACGTGTGGATCGGACTGCCAGTCTTCCCGCCACGTTTTCTGCATTGTCCACCTGAGCACCAGCCAGCTGCAACAACTCCTGGACAGTTGTTATCTCCTTCTTCTTCAATAATCCAGTCATGTTTGGCACCTCCTCCCATGCAGCCGCTAGACGAGCCCCCTTTAGAATGGGCTCCCTTAGCAGCCAGTACAAAGAGGATGTGGCTTCTAAGCAACCAGCCTCCATCACACTCCATGTTTTCAAAACACTTAGATAAAAAGGTGTTAAAACGTTTAGATTGAAGCAAGAACAGTCCAGAGAAAACAACGTTTTTCCAAAAACCTAAACCTCCAACCCAACCAAAAACAATTCCAGCTACTTGTCTCCACGGCAGATTTTGTGGTCCGTATAGAAAGCTTTGTAAAAACTGTAACCTGAAAGCTGCTTTCCTGCTTGCTAGACTTGCTATGCCCTGTCCTCCCTCTTCTTTAGGTAGAAATAATATGCTTTGTGGGACCCAATGGAGCTTGTCCCAAAAAAAGTCAACAATAATACTCTGCAATCTCCCCAAAAGACCTGCAGGAGGCTCCAACACAGCTAGCCGGTGCCACAGAGAAGAGGCCACCAGGTTGTTAATAATGATTGATCTGCCTCTGTATGACATCCTGGGCAATAGCCAGCGCCACCTCCCCAGCCTGCCCTCCATCTTCTCCACCACTCCCTCCCAGTTCCTTTTCTCTGCAGAGTCATCACCCAGTTGCACTCCCAGATACTTGATGCCATGTCTTTCCCAGAAAATCCCATCAGGTAACTTAGGTACCCTCCCATGCCAATTCCAATATCATCCGACTGCAGACACAAATGGGCGTTCCCGTGTCGTGGGCGTTCCCGTTCACGCAGACTAAAACGCCCCCCCCTGCGTTCTCGTGTGTTGGGCGTTCTCGTTTACGCAGGCTGGAACGCCCCGTTCTTCTTCGTCGATCTAGTAGTATGGGCAGCATAAAACTGACGTTAGCGCCCCCTTCTTCTTCGATCTCGTAATACGGGTACGTTAGCCAGCTAGGCCTACAGAATGTTAGCTTACTTTTATGTGTCGAATCTCGGCCCAAACTTTGCATCAAACTTGATGCAACCCGATCATTACAGGGAGGGAGGCTCCATGATCTCATGTTCATTATCTTCTGGGTTAGTATAGGTAGTGTATTAGGTATAAGTGAGATGTTTGGTATAGTTTAAGAATATGCCCAAATTAAATAATTAATAGATTAAAATAACACTTGGGACATTATGCAGTTCAAATCCAGTTACCAGACACTATGAAGGCTCAAACAGTAGGCCATTTGACTCCAAGTGTTCACTTACTTTTCCCACTGAATGTTTTCAATAAAGACAAAATACAGTAATTGCTCTGTAACAATTAACCTTACAACATACATCGTAGGCACAAATGTATGTTACATACATCGTATAGCATTTGTCACAAAAACAAAAAAGAAAGGAGTAATAAAATACCAGCATTTCTGGGCAGATACATTTACTACAGTAGTATGTACATTTACAAATGAAAGGGATTGCAAAAAAAGACGTCCCAAATAAAACGAAAAAGGAGTAATAAAAGAACATTATGCTAGGCAGACATCTTTTATGACAAACCTGGCATATACAACGTGCCTCAGTACCAGGGGTGCGCTAGGCCAATTCTTCTTTTTTGAGAAGCCTTTGAGGCGTAGCGCAAGGCCACTGACACAGCCTGCATTGTTGTACATCTTTCTAACCGTTATGTATATGAGATTGTCTTTATTAAGCTTAATGTCCCCTGCCAAACTGTCATTTATATATATGGAATGATGGAGAGGCTTGATAAGTTCTCGGAATGTGTTTGAAACCCTGTTGAACACGCCAAGCATCGCCATGTCCAGTCTCAGCGTCTCTTGTACAATTTGCTGAAGGACTTCGGGTGGTAAGAATGGCCTGTCCTCTGTTGTGCCAGATTGGAGCGTGTAGCTGAGATGGGGAGATGGAGAGGGTGAGCTTGGTGTGCCAGCTAGTCCTGCAGGGCTAGAGAGAGCGAGAGAGCCAAAAAAGAGTGAAGGAGAGCGAGAGAGAGGGAGAGAAACAGGGATTATGATCAACCTTCAATCACACAAGCCCAGACCAACACTACCCACACCATTAAACAAAAAGGCAATCACTGATCGATCAAAAGTCTGAGAAAGAGCAAGAGAGAATATGCGTAAATAGAAAAGTATGGACATAGTATGTAATACCTTTCACTGCTTAGTGATTGGAAGGTGTGACTGAGATGGGGAGATGGAGAGGGTGAGAAGGAGCCAGCTAGTTCTGCAGGGCTAGCCTAGAGACGGAGAGACAAGTGTATTGGCTACGATCTTCGTGAGCACCAGAAATAAGTAAATAGCAACATGGACACAGTATATAAACCTTTCAAGCATAAAGGTCTCCAACAGCTGTCAAACCACCACCTCCTGATAGAGAGCATGTCCCCCTGAAAAGTAAAATTATGCTTTAAATGACTTCATAGCCCAATACAAATCCATGTTACAGTACTGTTTAGCAGTGTACTATGGCAGTGTAAATTATTGTGAAGATGTAGCCATCTCCTCCCGTAAGTGCAGTACCTGAAGACAAAGTAATGTGTATGACCTATGATGCATGTTAATTGTAGCCTCCAGTAAGGATGACTAAATTATTAAAAGCCTTATATTTCATGCTACACATCTGATTGAGATTAGAAAGAACTCACCTCACTGAAATCATATTGCTTTTGAGGGTAGAATACATTGCGTACTGAAATTAACATGCAAATGAGTTAGTTGTTTTGCAAACTAGTCATAATTTCTGAAAATAATGCATCTCACCATCAGCATAAACACCCCACAGCTGTTGCTCTGATACTGGTGAGGTGCGTCCTGTGGTGGTAAAAGGGGAATGTGATTTGTCAATGATTCTTATTAGTATATAATGCCTATAAACTATAAAGTGATATCCACCCTCATTTTGTAACTACATACAAAAAGTGCACAATGCACTTTCAACAAGCATTTAGCAGCAACCAGGGCCCATGAGCGTCACATAGGAACACTTCATTAAATCATAATAAACAATCTAGAGGCCTGCCTGTCTACCAGTGAATGCTACTCTACGAGATGCAATGAATCGTGCGCCAGCCACACGTTTTACCTCGTCAGCCAAGTAAAGTCCCTTCCATGGTCCATTGGACAAAGCATGTGCCAGGGTACTGAAAAGGTTTGGAAGACGTGTAAGTTGCAATTCATATGCATCATCATCAACACGCATTCAGTACACACTACGCTTCGATTTCACCCAAGGGTGAATTAAAAGTACATGTTTTCCTAAACGTTGGTCATCAACGAGGTAATAAAGTAGTAACTGAGGGCACATCTGTCATCTGTTTTTCAGAGTGCTAACGATCTTTATTCATTCGTTGCGCCGCGACCGAACTGACAGAATTCTTTGATATGCCATGCATGTAAACATACTAGTTAGTTTAGACGTACTAGTACGTTTACATGCACAGTTTAATCCGATGCGTGTGTCACCACAACGAAGCAGAGTGGCCGCGATTTCATGCCTCTTACCATGCCAGCTGACACCTTAACATCCAACTTAACAATGTACTTTGGTAATGTTAACCTCACAGTAAAATAATCGGCAAAGCCTTCGCTGCAAACTTTACCCTCTACCTACAAACCGTCTTAAACGTTGCTGATTTCTGAATAGTATATTCAACGTTTATGGACGATAGCATAGCATTCGCTGCCACCGAACCATGCTTGTCACGAGTATTTATATCCGATTCGAATTCGGATACAACGATACCACAGCTTATCAGTGATTTAAATGAGAATACTTCACAGCCAATGTTGTCAATTAAACAATATCATACTTACTGACATAATCTCTGATCATAACCCTTTCGTTTTTCTGGAAAGTTACTACGAGGTAAAACCGCCAAAAAAGGAAGGGTAGCATACCCAGCATGCCTTGCGAAACTCACTCACCTCTTCTTGAGTGATCGATGAAACGCTACAGGAACGCCTGATGGGCGTTTTTGTGTCATGACGGGAACGCCCGATGGGCGTTTTTGTGTCATGACGGGAACGCCCAAGCCTGCAGCTGGACCCTTCTCGCCAATTCCCACTTAAAAGAGCACTGCTTTTAGCCCAGTTGACCTTAGATGAAGACATATTTTCAAAGGACTCTATAATCTTCATTAATTTTTCCACATCACCATCATTATTTACTGCCACAATAATATCATCAGCATATGCCGACAGATGCAACGGTACACAATTTACAGACAATTTTACCCCACTCAAGGCTTTCCTTATTTTTGACAAAAAGGGTTCTATAGCTAAGGAGTATAGCATGCCTGACAATGCACATCCCTGGTGAATACCTCTCTTGATTGCAAAAGAGGCAGTTAAGCCACCATTTATTTTGAGCACGCTTTCAATTTGATTATAGAGGACTTTAATCTTGTTGGTAAAAACAGGAGAGAAACCAAAAGCACCCAACGTTTCCCAAAGATACTGATGTTCCACTCGATCAAAAGCTTTTTCCTGATCTAGGGAAATCAGACCGAAGTTCAAGCCTAAGGTTTTGGAGATCTGTAAGTAGTCTCTTATTAAGGAGATGTTGTCTTTTAGCGACCTGCCAGGGACACAGTAAGATTGGTCGATATGAATTACATTTCCAATTACTCTTCTCAGACGGTTTGCTAGTGCTTTTGATAAAATTTTATAATCCGCACATAGCAGACTGACCGGCCTCCAGTTTTTAATTTCTGACAGGTCTCCCTTCTTAGGTAGCAGAGTGAGGACTGCTCTACGACAGCTTAGAGGAAGCTTTCCTGCAGCCAAGCTGTCATTTATGACTTCTAGCAAGTCCACCCCGATCGCGGACCAAAAACACTTATAAAAATCCACAGGTAGACCATCAATTCCTGGGGCTTTCCCATTAGCTGTGCTCATGAGCGCCCCCTGCAATTCCTGCAGAGACAGTGGTTGCTCTAAGCTAGCATTGTTATCTTCTGACAACTGAGGGAGCTGGTCAAAAAACAACTCTCCTCTCTGGTCAAACTCAGTGTACTGACAGTTATAGAGCACTGTGTAAAAATCCACAGCCCTCTTTCTTATATCATCCGACTGAGTGAGCTCTATGCCGTCAGCTGATTGAATACAATTAATTATTCTGTTTTGGCCATTCTTTTTTTCTAAATTAAAGAAAAATTTTGAAGGAGCATCCATTTCTACTAGGTTTCTAAACCTAGATCGGACCAAAGCACCCTGGGCCCTTACTCCCAGCAGGTCTGCCAAAACAGCTTTTTTGTCGTTGAAAGCTTTAAGATGTGATTGGTCTCCAGTAGAATTACTCAATTCCTGGAGCTCCACAACACTGGTCTCTAGGTTTTTAATAGATTGAGCCGCCTCTCGAGTAACATTTAAGTTGTACTGTATACAAAACTGCTTAACCCGCACCTTTCCTAAGTCCCACCATTGCTGGAGGGATGAATGTTCATGCTTCTTACACCTCCATTCTTCCCAAAGAAAGGTTAAGCATTTCTTAAAAGTACAATCATTCAAAAGTGAGATATTAAAGTGCCAATAGGCACTTTTAGGTTTAACCCTGTTTATAAAAACAGTTCCCACAAATAAAAAATGATCTGAGAAACCTAATGGACTCAAAAAACATTTTTTAAAAATCTGCAAATGATGATTAAAACAATAAAAACGATCTAATCTAGAGTAATATAATTATCTCTGGCATGAGACCATGAATATTGCCTGCAGTTTCCATGTTTGGATCTCCACACATCACTCAACTCATAGGTTGCAATAATTCTTTTTAGAAACTTCCTTGACTGTAAATTTGGCTCCAAATGATTTCTGTCTAAATCATCCACAGTGCAATTAAAATCACCCCCTAGGATTAGGAAATCAGTTTGAGCACAGCCTGAAAGAGTGTCTGCTAATTTATTTAAAAAAACAACATCTTTCTTGTGGGTTAACAGGGGCATAGACATTTAACAATGTAAAGGTGTTTTTTTCATATCGTGCAGTGACTTTAAGAAGTCTTCCCTTTATAATTTCTTCAAAGTCAAACGATACTGGCAAAAAGTTTTTTGCAAAGAGAATTGCCACTCCAGCACTCAAATTGCTATTGTGACTAAAAACGATATTGCCATCCCATTCTCGTTTCCACTCGACTTCAATGTCCGCAGTGGTGTGTGTTTCTTGTAAAAAAGAAATGTCTATGCCCTTTAATTTTACAAGTTCAAAAAACAAAGCTCTTTTTTTAGCATCTCTCGCTCCATTTAAATTAAGAGATGAGATTCTCAAACTAGCCATAAGTACAGCAAGAGTAATGAAACAATAAAAAAGTATTTCCTCTTGATCATTGCTGATTTCTGCGTTCACTCTTTGCACAATCTTTCTGAGTCTATACACTTCCGTGTCCATAACACCATCAGCGCCTCCGTGTCTGATCAACCATTTAGCTGATTCAACAAACAAGGAGCGGTTTGGGAAAACCTCCCCTACATTGACAGCCCGTCGTCCTTTCATCTTCTCGAGGAAACTACGAATTTGCTCCAAACTGTAACCATTGGCTTTTTGACCATCAGCTAAAGATGAATTAGATGACTCTAAATCACTATCTGTGTCAGAGCCTCCATTTGTCCCACTATCCTGCACTACCTTTTTTTTTGACCTTGTCCCTTTTGCTTGTGACCTTGTCTTTCTCTTTGTCCTTGGCACTTTAAACAAATTTTCATCATCTCTTATTCTTGTCTCCCCGTCAGTTGTTAAAGTATCAACGTTCATTTCCTCTTCATCCTCTCCCTCAACACTAGTCTGAGTGGGTGCACTTATGACTATATTAGACGAAGAAGTAGAAGCAGAGGGCTGCCCTCCCTCCTGCTGAGAATCTGTATTTGGCCGCTGGGCTGCGGCCTCCTCTGACCCCCCCTCACTGCCTGCCTGCTCCCCTGTTTCGGCAGCCACCACCTCTGCCACTACATCTGACCTCCCTTCTTCCACATCTACAACCTGGAGCACTGCCTCTGCCACTACATCCTGTCTCTCTACTACTTCAGCCTGTCTCTCTGCCTGTGCAGCCTGTGGCTCCTGGGCTTCCACCCCCTGCCTCTTTTCTGGACAGCCTCTCGCCAAGTGCCCCTCTTTCCCACAGCCAAAACACTTCATTGTAGGGGTGCAACGGATCATCATTGATCCGTGATCCGTTCGGATCATCTATTTCGGTTCGGCACACGCATGATCCGCGGATTGATTTATGAAAAAAAAAATGTTTGCGCATGTTCAGTCCACACACAGCCGTAACCATTCCTGCTAGTTCCAGGGAAAGAGCTACTTAACACGCTCAGGGTAAAAGTCTGCAACAGTTCCCTTTTCAATAAGCAAACAGTCCTATGGCTCGTTGTGATTTATTGTCCTCAGCGTACAACATGAAGAACAGTGGGCATGGAAAATGAAAGTAGGCTAGACTTCGGTGACTACTGTGACGATAACTGCTGCCTCCAGTGCTACGTCTGTTTCCATATACTCGCGCTGCCACACAAACCGGTCGCCTAGGTTACCTTACCACACAGACGTAACACGTAGCTGACATAGCGATTGCTAACATAAAGAAAAACACATCGAGCATGGCCACGCATTTACAGCGACATCACCCCGGTGTTTCACTGACAGGAGTGAAACCGAAAGCGGCTCAACAACCGCTCATCACCGCGGCATTTAATAATAATAATAATAATACATTTAATTTAGAGGCGCCTTTCAAAACACCCAAGGTCACCTTACAGAGCATATAGTCATCATACATATTTAAAAAAAAAAAAAAAAAAAAAGACATTGTGGAAAAAATAAATAAATAAATAAATAAACAAGCAATAAGAAATAAATAAAACAAAAACAAGACAAAACAAAACAAAAAAACAATCAAAACAGTGATCAGTTAGACGTTGTGTGCGAGTTTGAACAGGTAACGTATTTAAGCAGCCCCTTCTTCCACAATCAGACCGGGCTAAAGCAATCACAAACGCTATTTTTTTATTTTTTTTGCTGATCCGAAAAATTATCCGATCCGTGACTCTGATCCGAGGAACGATCCGAACCGTGAGTTTTTTGATCCGTTGCACCCCTACTTCATTGACTCAGTGGTTACAAAGATGGTGTAGTCAAAGCCATCGACTTTAAACTTCATCACCACCTTCAATTCATCATTATATTCGTTTTTAAGGATCATGTATACCTGCCTTCTGAAACCCATTAAATGTTTTACACGAGCTGACTTACAGCCGGAGGAAAGAAACTTCATTGCTGACACAATTTGCCCATGACGTGACAGCTCCCTTTCCAAAGCCTCGTTGCTAATAAACGGAGGCAGGTTCGATAGAATTACTTTTTTTGCATGATTAACCTGCAGGAAAACACCAATATGCGTATTTCTCAACACAATTCCCCGCTCCACCACGGTGTTCACTTTGTCCAGCGTGTCTACAAAAATAACAACCGCGCTGTTCATCCTGGATGCAGCTTTCATGCTGTCATATCCCACCAGTTCACCCACTGCCAGACAGCACTCCTCTACGGAGTATTCCGCTCCAACAGGGACTTTAAGCCCATGTCGGCGGGTAAGATTTTCAGTGGCGTCTTTGCATTAGGGGCCAGTGGGGCACGGCCCCACCAGAGAATGCTGCCGTGCAGGGCACGATTATACTTTTTTTTTTTTTTTTTTAAATGTCATTAAGCATAAGTTAATAATACATTAATTGTTAATAATTAATTACATGTCCGCAGTTTTAATTTCATGAACGCAATTGTTGTAGTGTAGTAGTTGTGTGTGAAATAGTTCGTTGCTCCGTCTCGTCTGTTCCGCTCGGTGGGGCCCAGCCGAGATGGCCCTGTCTGCTGCAGTGTAGAAAACTGGTGCTGTTGCGCGAGCAAGCGCGTGCGCAGCGCCCGCTTCTGTTTCGGCGGTGGGGCCAGAAGTTTAGTGCCCCAAAGCTCTTCTCATTGGCTGATTTGTAGAAAGGGCGGGGTTTACGGCGGGAGCCGATCAGATCTTGCTAGCTAGCTAACGTAGTTACTGTTACAGTTACAGTAAATAACAACAAATGGACGTTTCATTCATTAAATTATGAATCGTGTCGAGTATCTGTCTCATGTGAGATTTAGCACTTGAACAGAAGTTGGAGATAAAACGTTTGGGACCACATCGCCCGACGGATTTAATCATTATTCAAGAGGGAAAGGACAAGAATAGATCGTTCAACCAGGAGTGGTTCAAGCGGAAAAAAATGCTTGTGTTTCACCTCAGCCACACAAAGGAGACCAGACAGCACTGTCCTTAAAGCACAGGTAATTACCATCTTGGTAATTATTTTTACCCAAACTTACTTAAATTTTCACCCAGGATTATCCAGGTCTGAATAGGCAACCACTCTATCAGGCTAGATTCATTGTTAATTGTACAGTATGGTGGCCTGCAAACTTAATACAACTTAAACCATACTTCTTATTTTTTTGGTAGGCTATTGTGAGTGGTGGCTTTGTATATTGATTGCTGTGTAAAGGGTGTGCGCCGTTGTGTTTTTATTGTTGCCACGTTGTTGTTTTCTTGAGTTTTGATATTGTGAGATCTTGAACGCTGCCATTTGGTGATGCTATTGCTATAATAGCCTAATATACGTCACCGTGGTAAAGTTAGTTTTATATTGGACGTTGGATATTCGACACATTCGAAAATTCTATTTAGCACTGGCTTCGATGGACGAATTTGTGTCAAACCAACTTAGATGTGTTAATACAAGGCCTACCTATGTAAAACAAAGCTTATTTCTTTAAAAAAAATAACAATTGATTTTCTAAAAAAATGTAATGTTAAAAAAGGCTATAAATCTATTATGCGGCTTGACCTTTTGACCTACACATATCAAAACACATCTGGTGAACTCAGCTAACTGCCCCACACATAACACAAAGCTTCTTTTCTCAAAACACCTACCCTTTGATTTTATATTTTTTACTCTCATAAAATGCTATAAATCTATTATGCGGCTTGACCTTTTGACCTACCCATATCAAAACGCATCTGGTGTAATCAACTAACTGCCCCACACATAACACAAAGCTTCTTTTCTCAAAACACCTACCCTTTGATTTTATATATATTTTTTAATCTCAGAAAAAGCTATAAATCTATTATGCGGCTTGACCTTTTGACCTACACATATCAAAACACATCTGGTGTATTCAACTAACTGCCCCACACATAACACAAAGCTTCTTTTCTCAAAACACCTACCCTTTGATTTTATACAATTTTTTTAATGTTAAAAATGGCTATAAATCTATTATGCGGCTTGACCTTTTGACCTACCCATATCAAAACACATCTGGTGTAATCAACTAACTGCCCCACACATAACACAAAGCTTCTTTTTTTTTCCAAAATCCCACCTTTTGATTTTATACTATTTTTTTTATGTTAAAAATGGCTATAAATCTATTATGCGGCTTGACCTTTTGACCTACCCATATCAAAACACATCTGATGAACTCAGCTAACTGCCCCACACATAACACAAAGCTTATTTTTTCCAAAATCCCACCTTTTGATTTTATACTATTTTTTTTAATGTTAAAAAAGGCTATAAATCTATTATGCGGCTTGACCTTTTGACCTACACATATCAAAACACATCTGGTGAACTCAGCTAACTGCCCCACACATAACACAAAGCTTCTTTTCTCAAAACACCTACCCTTTGATTTTATACAATTTTTTTAATGTTAAAAATGGCTATAAATCTATTATGCGGCTTGACCTTTTGACCTACCCATATCAAAACACATCTGATGAACTCAGCTAACTGCCCCACACATAACACAAAGCTTATTTTTTCCAAAATCCCACCTTTTGATTTTATACTATTTTTTTAATGTTAAAAAAGGCTATAAATCTATTATGCGGCTTGACCTTTTGACCTACCCATAACAAAACACATCTGGTGAACTCAGCTAACTGCCCCACACATAACACAAAGCTTATTTTTTCCAAAATGCCACCTTTTGATTTTATACTATTTTTGTTATGTTAAAAAAGGCTATAAATCTATTATGCGGCTTGACCTTTTGACCTACCCATATCAAAACACATCTGGTGTAATCAACTAACTGCCCCACACATAACACAAAGCTTCTTTTCTCAAAACACCTACCCTTTGATTTTATACAATTTTTTTAATGTTAAAAATGGCTATAAATCTATTATGCGGCTTGACCTTTTGACCTACCCATATCAAAACACATCTGGTGTAATCAACTAACTGCCCCACACATAACACAAAGCTTCTTTTCTCAAAACACCTACCCTTTGATTTTATACAATTTTTTTTATGTTAAAAATGGTTATAAATCTATTATGCGGCTTGACCTTTTGACCTACCCATAACAAAACACATCTGGTGAACTCAGCTAACTGCCCCACACATAACACAAAGCTTATTTTTTCCAAAATCCCACCTTTTGATTTTAAACTATTTTTTTAACATTAAAAAAGGCTATAAATCTATTATGCGGCTTGACCTTTTGACCTACCCATATCAAAACACATCTGGTGTAATCAACTAACTGCCCCACACATAACACAAAGCTTCTTTTCTCAAAACACCTACCCTTTGATTTTATACAATTTTTTTTATGTTAAAAATGGCTATAAATCTATTATGCGGCTTGACCTTTTGACCTACCCATATCAAAACACATCTGATGAACTCAGCTAACTGCCCCACACATAACACAAAGCTTATTTTTTCCAAAATCCCACCTTTTGATTTTATACTATTTTTTTAATGTTAAAAAAGGCTATAAATCTATTATGCGGCTTGACCTTTTGACCTACCCATAACAAAACACATCTGGTGAACTCAGCTAACTGCCCCACACATAACACAAAGCTTATTTTTTCCAAAATGCCACCTTTTGATTTTATACTATTTTTGTTATGTTAAAAAAGGCTATAAATCTATTATGCGGCTTGACCTTTTGACCTACCCATATCAAAACACATCTGGTGTAATCAACTAACTGCCCCACACATAACACAAAGCTTCTTTTCTCAAAACACCTACCCTTTGATTTTATACAATTTTTTTTATGTTAAAAATGGCTATAAATCTATTATGCGGCTTGACCTTTTGACCTACCCATAACAAAACACATCTGGTGAACTCAGCTAACTGCCCCACACATAACACAAAGCTTATTTTTTCCAAAATCCCACCTTTTGATTTTAAACTATTTTTTTAACATTAAAAAAGGCTATAAATCTATTATGCGGCTTGACCTTTTGACCTACCCATATCAAAACACATCTGGTGTAATCAACTAACTGCCCCACACATAACACAAAGCTTCTTTTCTCAAAACACCTACCCTTTGATTTTATACAATTTTTTTTATGTTAAAAATGGCTATAAATCTATTATGCGGCTTGACCTTTTGACCTACCCATATCAAAACACATCTGATGAACTCAGCTAACTGCCCCACACATAACACAAAGCTTATTTTTTCCAAAATCCCACCTTTTGATTTTAAGCTATTTTTTTAACATTAAAAAAGGCTATAAATCTATTATGCGGCTTGACCTTTTGACCTACCCATATCAAAACACATCTGGTGTAATCAACTAACTGCCCCACACGTAACACAAAGCTCCTTTTCTCAAAACACCTACCCTTTGATTTTATACAATTTTTTTTATGTTAAAAATGGCTATAAATCTATTATGCGGCTTGACCTTTTGACCTACCCATATCAAAACACATCTGATGAACTCAGCTAACTGCCCCACACATAACACAAAGCTTATTTTTTCCAAAATCCCACCTTTTGATTTTATACTATTTTTTTTAATGTTAAAAAAGGCTATAAATCTATTATGCGGCTTGACCTTTTGACCTACCCATAACAAAACACATCTGGTGAACTCAGCTAACTGCCCCACACATAACACAAAGCTTATTTTTTCCAAAATGCCACCTTTTGATTTTATACTATTTTTTTTATGTTAAAAAAGGCTATAAATCTATTATGCGGCTTGACCTTTTGACCTACCCATATCAAAACACATCTGGTGTAATCAACTAACTGCCCCACACATAACACAAAGCTTCTTTTCTCAAAAAACCTACCCTTTGATTTTATACAATTTTTTTAATGTTAAAAATGGCTATAAATCTATTATGCGGCTTGACCTTTTGACCTACCCATATCAAAACACATCTGATGAACTCAGCTAACTGCCCCACACATAACACAAAGCTTATTTTTTCCAAAATCCCACCTTTTGATTTTATACTATTTTTTTAACATTAAAAAAATAGTATAAAATCAAAGGGTAAGTTTTTTGAGAAAATAAGCTTTGTGTTATGTGTGGAGCAATTAGTTGATTACACCAGATGTGTTTTGATATGGATAGGTCAAAAGGTCAAGCCGCATAATAGATTTATAGCCTTTTTTAACATTAAAAAAATAGTATAAAATCAAAAGGTGGGTTTTTGGAAAAAATAAGCTTTGTGTTATGTGTGGGGCAGTTAGCTGAGTTCACAGATGTGTTTTGATATGGGTAGGTCAAAAGGTCAAGCCGCATAATAGATTTATAGCCTTTTTTAACATTAAAAAAATAGTATAAAATCAAAGGGTAAGTGTTTTGAGAAAATAAGCTTTGTGTTATGTGTGGGGCAGTTAGCTGAGTTCACCAGATGTGTTTTGATATGGGCAGGTCAAAAGGTCAAGCCGCATAATAGATTTATAGCCTTTTTTAACATTAAAAAAATAGTATAAAATCAAAGGGTAAGTTTTTTGAGAAAATAAGCTTTGTGTTATGTGTGGAGCAATTAGTTGATTACACCAGATGTGTTTTGATATGGATAGGTCAAAAGGTCAAGCCGCATAATAGATTTATAGCCTTTTTTAACATTAAAAAAATAGTATAAAATCAAAAGGTGGGTTTTTGGAAAAAATAAGCTTTGTGTTATGTGTGGGGCAGTTAGCTGAGTTCACCAGATGTATTTTGATATGGGTAGGTCAAAAGGTCAAGCCGCATAATAGATTTATAGCTTTTTCTGAGAGTAAAAAATGAATATAAAATCAAAGGGTAGGTATTTTGAGAAAAGAAGCTTTGTGTTATGTGTGGGGCAGTTAGTTGATTACACCAGATGTGTTTGGATATGTGTAGGTCAAAAGGTCAAGCCGCATAATAGATTTATAGCTTTTTCTGAGAGTAAAAAATATATATAAAATCAAAGGGTAGGTGTTTTGAGAAAAGAAGCTTTGTGTTATGTGTGGGGAGGTTAGCTGAGTTCACCAGATGTGTTTTGATATGTGTAGGTCAAAAGGTCAAGCCGCATAATAGATTTATAGCTTTTTCTGAGATTAAAAAATATATATAAAATCAAAGGGTAGGTGTTTTGAGAAAATAAGCTTTGTGTTATGTGTGGGGAAGTTAGATGGGTTCACCAGATGTGTTTTGATATGGGTAGGTCAAAAGGTCAAGCCGCATAATAGATTTATAGCCTTTTTTAACATTGAAAAAATAGTATAAAATCAAAAGGTGGGATTTTGGAAAAAATAAGCTTTGTGTTATGTGTGGGGAAGTTAGCTGAGTTCACCAGATGTGTTTTGATATGGGTAGGTCAAAAGGTCAAGCCGCATAATAGGTTTATAGCCTTTTTTTACATTAAAAAAATAGTATAAAATCAAAAGGTGGGATTTTGGAAAAAAAAAGCTTTGTGTTATGTGTGGGGCAGTTAGCTGAGTTCACCAGATGTGTTTTGAAATGGGTAGGTCAAAAGGTCAAGCCGCATAATAGATTTATAGCCTTTTTTAACATTACACTTTTTTAGAAAATCAAATGTTGTTTTTTTTAAAGAAATAAGCTTTGTTTTACATAGGTAGGCCTTGTATTAACACATCTAAGTTGGTTTGACACAAATTCGTCCATCGAAGCCAGTGCTAAATAGAATTTTCGAATGTGTCGAATATCCAACGTCCAATATAAAACTAACTTTACCACGGTATATAACCGTCGTCAGATTCGCGTTTGAGTGATGGCATTATTCAGCTGCAATTTTTTTGCAGCAAACTTGCTACTGTTTTTGTGGTGATGGTAGTAATAGGCCTATGTGGTATTTCTGGATTGCGTTATAATATTTTCCTGCATGGGCCCCACCAGAGTTTCCAAACCAAAATCGCCACTGAAGATTTTTAAAAGACCCGCTACCCTTATTACTGACGCCGGCGGCCACCGCGTCCATAGCGACCGGGTAAAGACGCGATCAGCGCCCCCCTCCCGCCGCGTAAAAACCTCCTGGTGCTTAAAACAACGTGAGGGAAAGGGACAGTGACCAATTGTGAGAAAACACCGGTGTATATTTACAGATACCTTGCTTCGGAAGAAAAACCATCCACTCCAACACGCTCCACACACTCGCTCAGCAAACACTCACGCATGCGCACGAGAGAGAGAGAGAGAGAGAGAGAGAGAGAGAGAGAGAGAGAGAGAGAGAGAGAGAGAGAGAGAGGGAGAGAGAGGGAGAGAGAGGGAGAGAGAGAGAGAGAGAGAGAGAGAGAGAGAGAGAGAGAGAGAGAGAGAGAGAGAGAGAGAGAGAGAGAGAGAGAGAGAGAGAGAGAGAGAGAGGGATAGAGAGAGAGAGAGAGAGAGAGGGGGTTCCCACACCTGTTGCTCGTTGACCAATCAGTGGTCATCAGGTTAATGTACGCTCACTCTGATCCACAGTGTCGTCCAATCACAGGGAGAGGGTTGGGCTCACACAGGGAATATTGCATTGGGAATCGGGAACTGGGAAGAGTGTGTGTGTAAGTTGTGCGTGAGAAAGAGTGCGGCTGAGCTTGTTTGTGAGTGAGTGAGTGAGTGAGTGAGTGAGTGAGTGAGTGAGTGAGTGAGTGAGTGAGTGAGTGAGTGAGTGAGTGAGTGAGTGAGTGAGTGAGTGAGTGAGAGGATTTAAACAGTTATTGCTCAGAGCCAATGTGATTGAGAGGAGGGATATTGCTGCTTTAGTGATGTGGTTGACATGGTGTGAATTATTGCAACTGTTTGCTCGTCTGAATTCTGCATTCTCCGTTCGCAAAAAACATGAACAATTATCACCATTGTAAAATGACACATTTTTACTCGGAAAAGTGACTTTTGTGCCTGGACAAGAGAAAGGTAAATGTACTTATCTGAGGGACAAGGCCTCATGAAAAAGTTAATGTTGACACGCACACACACACACACACACACAAACACACACACACACACACATACACCTTTGCAGTTGTGAAAGCTGTGATTGACACTTGCAGACCAACACTATTCTCATTTCAGTCCATACAAATTTTATTTAAAGTAAAATATTTACAAGCTAGGGCAACGTGTTTATGTTCAGCTGTATGGCTCTGTTGGGGGAAACCAGAATAGATCTCACCGAACCAGATAATCTGAACCAGATCTATACCACAAGCTATTTTGTTTTGCAAGAGAATATCATCAAACTATCATCATTACCCTTTATAACAAGGCTAATATAGTTATGTAAGTCTCATATAGTTATACATATAAGGATAATAAAAAATCTAGCTGTTGAGAACTATTTTATTAAACCTTTTATTAAAGCTTACATACTAATAGTTATGAAGAAACATATTTATCTTCAGATCTTCATTTCCTCTCCTCTACACCCTGAGTCTTGTTATCTGTGGTCTGTGTGTGTGTGTGTGTGTGTGTGTGTGTGTGTGTGTGTGTGTGTGTGTGTGTGTGTGTGTGTGTGTGTGTGTGTGTGTGTGTGTGTGTGTGTGTGTGTGTGTGGTCTTGTGTTTATTTCCATGTCATCATAATAATTATTGAGTGTATTTCACAATATATTCTCAGCCATGGCAACATGTCTGTATTTGGGGGGATGGCTCTGTGGGGGAAACTCCCCGGCCGTCCGAGCAGCCTTGAAACACCACATCCCCATCAGGTCAAACAGTTTAGAACGCCCTGGACCAGAGATCTGAAGGGCTTCGCAGGCCGCTTCTTAAAGGACGCCCCCTGACCCTAGCCCCCCAAAGGGCAGGGAAACCCCCCCTAATGTCAGGGAACCTGGAGAAGGAACCCAGAAGAGGGGTCCCTCTCCAGGGATGGTAGGAGTGCAATAGGAGACGTAATAATGTGTAGACTAAATGGTAGCATAACAAGTGCTATCGGAGACATATCCTCTATCCATCGCTATTCCCATTGGTCGAGCGGGTCCGCCTCCTCCCTCCCCTCGAGTCCCGCCGGTTCAGACCTTCAGGAGACTAGACGACCCCCTCCACACTCAGCATGGGGGGGGGGTACTGCTGCTGCTGCTGGGGCTCCTCTCCGGGGGGTCTGCAGGAAGGACCCTTCAGAGCGTCTCGGTCCCAACTATATATAGAACTAGAACTAGAACTATAGTGGTCCCGAAGCAGTGCTTGGTTTTGCTGTCTTTCCTTTTGATGTGAAACTGTGTTTGTGTACAATCTCAAACTCTAACAATTAATAAACAGGATGATTAATCATTCACTTGTTCTGATATTTAAGCCGATTTAAACTCTCTCTCTCTCTCTCTCTCTCTCTCTCTCTCTCTCTCTCTCTCTCTCTCTCTCTCTCTCTGTCTGTCTGTCTGTCTGTCTGTCTGTCTGTCTGTCTGTCTGTCTGTCTGTCTGTCTGTCTGTCTGTCTGTCTGTCTGTCTGTCTGTCTGTCTGTCTGTCTGTCTGTCTGTCTGTCTGTCTGTCTGTTGCTCTCCCTCCCCTTCTCCCCTCTCTCTCCCTCTCCTCTCCTCTCTCTTCTCTTCTGCGCCGTGAAAGAGAAACGCGATCCCAATTGTCTTCTACAATAAGCAGTCTCCGATTTGTTGGGTTCGTACATTTTTAGTCTCTTTATCGGGGAAACCACGGAGAACTGGACTTCAGTCAGGCTCAGGAGGTCCGGAGGAACGAGTCCAGGTGTTCATTCTCACTCTGTAAGGCCTTGTGCACACCACTCTGGTAGAGGAGGAGGAGTTTATCTTTCCTGGAGGTTGGTGGTTCTTCTGAGAGCAGATTGATACCAGTATCGATGAAGGACAGAAAGACATAAAGGGCAGCCAGAAACTCCTGTATGAGATCCTGAAATGCTCTCTCTCTCTCTCTCTCTCTCTCTCTCTCTCTCTCTCTCTCTCTCTCTCTCTCTCTCTCTCTCTCTCTCTCTCTCTCTCTCTCTCTCTCTCTCTCTGTACTTAATGAATCCTTTAAGTACATATAAACAAAATCGTGAAATAACTAAAGCAACAGCTTTTAAGTGTTGGACTATAACACACAAACCACAGATAACGAGGCAAGGGTGTAGCGTCCTATAGCTCTACGTATCTGGATATGCAGCGGTGCAAAGGAGGAAATGAAGATAAATAAGTTTCTTCATTGCTATTAGTATGTAAGCCTTATAATGAAGGTTTAATAAAATAATTCTCAACAGCTTGATTTTTTATTATCCTTCATTCCCATAACTATATTAGCCTTGTTATAAAGGATAATGATGATAGTTTGATGATATTCTCTTGCAATACCAAATAGCTTGTTGAATAGATCTGGTTAAGATTATCTGGTTCAGTGAGATCTATTCTAGTTTCCCCCAACAGCCGAACACTAACATGTTGCCCTGGCTTGTAAATATTTTACTTTAAATAAAATTAGTATGGATTGAATTGAGAATAGTGTTGGTCTACAAGTGTCCATCACAGCTTGCACAACAGCAAAGGTGTGTGTGTGTGTGTGTGTGTGTGTGTGTGTGTGTGTGTGTGTGTGTGTGTGTGTGTGTGTGTGTGTGTGTGTGTGTGTGTGTGTGTGTGTGTGTGCGTGTGTTTATGAGGCCTTGCTCCTGGGATAAGTACATTTACCTTTCACTTGTCCTGGCACAAAAGTCACTCTTCCGATTGTCATTTTACAATAGTAATAATTGTTCATGTTGTTTGCGAACGGAGAATGCAGAATTCAGACGAACAAACAGTTGCAATAATTCACACCATGTCAACCACATCACTAAAACAGCCATAACCCTCCTCTCTCACACACACACACAAACATACACACAGACACAGACAACGTCAACAAAACAAGCCGTTCCCATAATGTGGTGGCTTAAGTTGTATTCAAATATGAATACAAATCTGTAGTTGGCTCCTAGACATGTCCACTACGCTGTCTGCTATATTATACCTATGTACGTTGTATATTTATATTCAATGAAAAATAATCTTGTGTCTGTTTGTGCTTGCAGGAGTCCGTGTGTCAACTGAAGACATCTGATAAGAGTGTCTTCACTCTGATAAGAGTGTCACCACTGTCACTTCCTGACACTGATGATATCAGATTGCAGGCTGACGACTCCTCAGAATTAAAACATGCAACGTGTTTTTTCCAGCTGATATAGCAGAACCGACTCCTGAGAGCAGACGTATTTGAAGCTGTCAGGGAGGAACCATGGCTACCATCTCTGAACCGGACCCTGGACTCTCTGAGGAACCTGAGGACACGTCTTTGGACCGGAGGGGGCGCAAGAGAAGATTTGGTAGGTGCCCATTAGAGAGGAGTTAAAATAGATAATCCATTAAAAAAACGTCTTTTCATCTGCATACATTTGAAATGTACTTTTAGAAAACGTTTTTAGCCAAAGGGACCGACATGATGAACCAGCGACCCTACAGACAGATTTATTCTCCTAATTAACGACATGTGTGTGTTCGAGACAAAATGCTCACATTAACCTCACTATACGTGTGATTACGCCCATGAGTTACGGACTACTGATAGGCATCTCAAGTAGTTGTGTGTTTTATGATATATGTCCGTTATATACGTGGAACAGAGTGCAGAGTAACTTTAGGGAGCAGAACACAAGTTTAGTTTTTTCATTACTTATTATTAATGGTAGTGCAACGTGAAATTAGAGTGACTATGGTTTATGTAATCAACAATTTTGTCTTTTAATAATGGCTGCTCATTTAACTGAGGTGATATCAGGGGTACTTATGAATTTAACATAATTCTATAAAGTTTGTCATTCATATGAACATATCTTAAATTATCCCACAAAACATGTCCCCATATTTTCTGCGTGGGCCGATGTGAAAGACCCTGGTGACACGCAGGCCACATGTTGTCCCCCCTCCATTACTGTGTGTGTGTACGTATGTGATTCTGTGTGTATTACTGTATAACTATGTGCGCGTATATGACAATAATGAGGGAATAATAACATGTATGCTAGAGACCAGTACTTGCTCTGCTTAAGTGTGTTCTAAACACGAGAGCCACAGTACCAGTCATCACTTACTGAGGTGTTCTCAGTAGAGGTCTTCAGGTGTTTCTTCAAGACGGGGAGGGATTCTGCAGACCGTAGGGAGTCTGGACTGTGAATTACAGCCACGCAGTATGAATATTTCAGTGTGTACATTACTCTGTGTGTCCGTGTGTGTGTGCTTGAGTGCGTTTGTGAGTCTGTGTGCAGTCGAAGAAAAACATTTCCTTACACTGATGGTATCAGAGTGCAAGCTGATAATTGGTCAGAATGAAAACAAGTGACGTTGTTTTTCCAGCTGGTAGAGCAAAGAAGAAGGCTAAGTCCAGACGCCGTGGAAGCCGTCAGAGAGTAACAATGGTCACCATCTCGGACCGGGAGGAGACCAAGAAGAGAAGATTTGGTAGGTGCCCCTTTTATAGAGAATTTAAAAGAAATAATCCAGTCCAAAACAATGATCCAAAAAAGTATGATTTCCTCCAAATACATTTAAGATTTATGTTTAGATTTTTTTTTTTGCCAAAGTCACCGTGTGTGTGTGTGTGTGTGTGTGTGTGTGTGTGTGTGTGTGTGTGTGTGTGTGTGTGTGTGTGTGTGTGTGTGTGTGTGTGTGTGTGTGTGTGTGTGTGTGTGTGTGTGTGTGTGTGTGTCCTACTCCTGAACAGCTCTATGGTTTCACATCACTGTCATTGTGAGCATCGGACTGCTGAGTATTCTCCTCATCTCCCTGCGCTTCAGTGAGTCTAAATCATATCCTCCTGAATAGAATTACAATACAGTATAATCATATCATTGATTGTATTAATAGCAATGATAATGTTAAATATTGTTTTTGTTAGATTTAGTGATAATAATAGGGTTAGCACACATACACCGCACGCACACCAATAAACACAGCATACACACACACAAACAATCCACACACACGTGCACGAACACACACGCACATGCACACACACTGCACACACGGGCGTGCTGATGCAGGCGTTTCAAGACAAGGGCAGCGCAGGACACCGCCTACACACACACCACACACACATGCACACACACACGCACACACATGCACGTGCATACACACACTGCACACACGCGGATGCAGATGAGAGCAATAAAATACACTCTCCTTCTCCAGTATCGTTCGCGACACCATAGGTGAACCAATATATTATATGTTGTAACATTATAGGCAATTATATTACATTATGCGCTCAGAAATATCGACCGGGGTTTCCATATTATAGCTATGGGTTTAAAAAATACTAGAGGTTGAGCGCAGGCAACGCACACTCGGACACTCTAGTCTTACTTCTATATAATAGCAGGCCTGTCGCACCAGTTACTCAAGTTGGTCAGTGTGCACGTGCCAAGCAGCCTGCAGCTCTCACACACACACAGCACACGCAAACGCATACATACACCGCAAGCACGCACATACACACCGCATCCACACACACCGAACAAACACACCACACACATACGCAGCTGTGCACAAACATACACGGAAGCACACACACACGCACGCACACACACCACTAGCCAATACAAAGGCAGCGACACACTCGCCCAGGTAAGAGGTTATGTTTTAACCGTAACGGCTCCGCCATCGACACATGCGCAGGTAAGAACACATACGCACGCGCACACACCGCAGCGACACTCGCCCAGGTAACACGTTATGTTTTCAAACATAACGGCTCCGTCATCGACACACGCGCCCAGGTAAGACCACACACGCACACACCGCGACTCGCCCTGGTTAGACGTTATGTTTTTAAACATCTTACTGCTATAGAATAGCAGGCCTGTCGCACAGGTGAAGGTGCGTCCACACCAAACGCGAAGGGGCGACATGACTCCATACAAATTCAACGTAGAGACTCGATCAAAGGCCGGGCCTTTGATCGAGCGTTTGTGTTCTTTTTGTCTCATTGCTTTATTGGCCTAATCTGAGGAGAAATCTATGCCATAAACAGAAATATTATAGGCCTTTATTACACGGGTCTTCTCAATGCCGTGGAACGCTCCGTTCACTTGCATGGGTAGTAGTCCGGTAACTTGTCAACCCCAGCGGCAGACTATTTCACTGCTGATCAACACTACGAATGCTGGTAACGAATAAATTGTGAAAAGACACACCATGTGAAGTTATTTTCCAAATAAGATTTGAAAAACTTTGGAAGTTTATTTACAACACTATTTACATGGTTTCGGATTAGTACACTTTGACATTTTAACCCTCATAGGGTGTTCGTGTTTTTGTTACACAGGAGGTGCTGCTGGGTCTGGTGGACCCATTGCCTTTTAATTCAACATACTCAAGCTTTTTTTTTTAAATACTCACCAGATGGTTACTTCATCCCAATTGCAAGTAATATAAACAACACATATGTTAAATTTGTTCACTTTACCTTTGTTAAATCACATTTATGAATAGAGGTGCCAATCGTTTTTGTTTCTTTTTGTATTAAAATGCAACAAAATAAGGAAATGCCTCATAAAACAGGCATAACTGGGAAATAATCAACATCATTAGAAACTGAAACATACTCAATAACATCTGTCTGAACAACACATTAAAGCCTTTGAACACGGCCATTATACGTGTATCAGACTATACCACACATGAGGGGCAGAGTCTCACTGTGTGTGTATTGCACATGTATTTTTTGCACTGGTTGCATGTATATTGTGTTTTTCTGTCCATCATGGGTCCACACACTTCACAGCGTTTCTTTTTGGCTGACGGGCTGGTCCTACATCTGGCTGCTTGCGGGTTGTTCCTGGGGCTGGCTGCTTGCGGGTTGTTCCTGGGGCTGGCTGCTTGCGGGTTGGTCCTGGGGCTGGCTGCTTGCGGGTTGGTCCTGGGGCTAGCTGCTCGCGGGTTAGTCCTGGGGCTGGCTGCTCGCGGGCTGGTCCTGGCTGCTCACGGGATGGTCCTGGGGCTGGCTGCTTGCGGGCTGGTCCTGCCTGCTCGCGGGCTGGTCCTGGGGCTGGCTGCTCACGGGCTGGTCCTGGGGCTGGCTACTTGCGGGCTAGTCCTGCCTGCTCACGGGATGGTCCTGGGGCTTGCTGCTCGCAGGCTTGTCCTGGCTGCTGAAGGTCTAGTCCTGAGGCTCTTTTACGTTTCGGAGCTGGCTGATGCTCATCCTCCTCTTCAAACTCGGTGTCAGACTCTGAAATGTTATCCTCACTTTCCGAAACCATTTCCTCTGCATCACCATCAAAACCCTCTGTCTCTTCAAACATCAACTGTAAGGCAGTCTGAACAGAGAATCGCTTTGCCATCTTGATCAGTTGTGGTATGGAACCACGCTGACAGAGCTTTTTTATAGTGTCAGGTCCCCAAGCTTGATAGTGTTGGGTGCTCCAATTTTGCAACCTTGTGCGGGAACAGTGGGTGCACACTGTGGGTGCTCACACCAAGGGCCCATTCACCTGCTTTACTCTTTCCCCCTCTCTCTTTCCCCCTCTCTCACACACACACACACACACACACACACACACACACACACACACACACACACACACACACACACACACACACACACACACACACACACACACACACACACACAGAGGAAGAAGGGAAAATGAGGGTGCACAGAACCTATGATTTCCACCCTTAAACTAGCTCCGGGTCCACTGGACCCGAACACCCTGTGTGTAATATAAATGTGATGGGGGGGTATACAGGGGGGGGTCATTGAAAATGTTTTCTGATTCATGTTCCTCACAGAAAATGAGCCAAAGCCAATGAATCTTAGTTCAAAAAAATAATTATTTGTATCACTTTTATAAAGCTAAAAACTGAAAACGGGTCCCACAGACCCGAACACCTTATATACAGTTCAGCGAGAAAGGCGACGAAGAATACCACACGAGAACGCCCATTTGTGTCTGCAGTGGGATAGTCTCGCAAAGCCAGACCAAACTACAGCAAGTAGAATGGTCTGGAGCCACGCTACCTCGAGCCGTCTATCCGTGGGGAAACTGGGCGGGCCTGTTTTTATTTCTTTAAACCAATCACAATCGTCTAGAGCGGGGCTAAGCCCGGGAAGCAGCAGCTGTGTCCATGCAAAATAGATCATCTTTCTTCCTCAGCCAATGCTGCAAGCAAATCTTTTGCAGTTCTTTGCAATTTTCGACGGAAAGAGCATGCCAACTTTACAGCGCCGTCAAAGTCCTCTTCAAAACTCGCCATACTGCCTAGTTTCCGAGTTTGAGGGGGAGCAACCGGAAGGGGCGGAGTCGCGGCCAAATCCGACGCTAGGCAATAGACGCTGTCCACTTCCGTTCAGCCAGACCAGCAGTGGGATGATATTGAAATATTTGAACTTCACCGCGACATTCGTGTGATGACAGTCAATCAGCATTAAACGGCTACTGAGTGACATAACGTAACAGCCAATCAGCTTTCAACAGCGTGGCCACTGAGGGACATAACGTAACAGCCAATCAGCGTTCAACAGCGTGGCCACTGAGTGACGTAACGTAACAGCCAATCAGCTCTCAACCGGCCAACCGTTATACGTTGTAACATTATAGGCAAAATGTAATTATATTATGTGCTCAGAAATGTGTTCCATTATCGACTGGGGTTTCCACATTACAGCTATGGGTTTAATTACAACTAGAGGTTGAGCGTGCAATGCGCGCGCTCAACCTGTAATAATAGCAATGATAATGATCATTATTGTATTTGTTAGAATTTGTGTTAGGCCTACTAATATGAATAATTGTAACAATAGCAACGATAATGATATTGATAACTGTAGTTATTGCTATTTTAATTAGTATTAATATTATGGACTTTGTGTTTGGTTGGCTGTGGGTCCTGTGATGCTTAGAGACGATGTTGTTCTGTTTTAGAGCTCATATCTTCTGTATTCCTCTGTCCTGTCCTAGACTCACCGTCACCCTGGAAAGAGGGGAGAGAGCACTTACTGGATGAACTCGGTGAGGGTTTTATCAAAGTTATTAAATCAATCGCGTCATTAACATTCATTTCAAAAACACCCTCTGCTTCTGTGATTCATATTGTGGTCTACTAAGGTCAGGTTTCTATTGTCGTCTATTGAGGTCATGCTTCTATGTGGTCTGTTAAGGTCAGGTCTCAGGGTTGTGTGTCCGTAACGAAGACCGTAAGATAAGCAGTTCTCTGTTTGTTCAGGATGTTCTTTTACATTCAACAGATGAATTGACACTTCAGGGCTGGATGCTTCACGACAAGAGTCTCTACCGTGTTTCTACTACTAAGAAGGGCTGGAGGGCCAGTAGAGAAGACTGTCAGAAGAGAAAGGCAGACCTGGTGGTCATCAACAGCAGAGAAGAACTGGTGTGTGTGTGTGTGTGTGTGTGTGTGTGTGTGTGTGTGTGTGTGTGTGTGTGTGTGTGTGTGTGTGTGTGTGTGTGTGTGTGTGTGTGTGTGTGTGTGTGTGTGTGTGTGTGTGTGTGCGTGCGTGCGTGCGTGTGGGAGAGACCAATTGTTTTTGTGAGTGAGTGAGTGATTAAGAGAGAGAGAGAGAGAGAGAGAGAGAGAGAGAGAGAGAGAGAGAGAGAGAGGGAGAGAGAGAGATGGAGCAACATTGTGTGAGCGAGAGAGAGATTGTGTGTGTGTGTGTGTGTGTGTGTGTGTGTGTGTGTGTGTGTGTGTGTGTGTGTGTGTGTGTGTGTGTGTGTGTGTGTGTGTGTGTGTGTGTCTGCGTGTGTATGTGTGTGTATTTGTGTGTGTGTGTTCATCTGTGTTGCATAACAACAGATGCTACTATCTTTGGAAACAGGCGTTTGTCAGCAGATTGATGGATACTTCCTGGATTGGACTGAGTGATCGAGAGAAAGAGGGGACCCACAAGTGGGTGGATGGTACCCCCATGACCTCAAGGTAAGGCTGAAGGCTCTGTTCAGCAGCATCTCTTCTCTGAGAGTGACAGACTGACCTCCACTGTCTCCTCCTCGTGGTTCTCAGTTGGAGACACGTTAAACCACGCGATGACGGCGGAGCAAGAGACTGTGTCGTAGCAGGGGAGGACGGCTGGTCTGAAGAACCGTGCAACAGACTGCACCACTGGATCTGTGAGAAGAGCGTAGACCTGGATCATCTGGAGGCTGAGCGGAACAAAGAGGGTCCGTAGACTTTGTTTGTGTTCATGAGTGGAGAACGGTTCCTCCTTTCTGTTCTCTGTGCCGTAGATACAGTAAATACACTCTTTAAGAGTTGAAAGTTTGTTGGATGTGTTTAGGTCTACCAAGGTCAGGTTTATATTGTGGTCTACTGAGGTCAGGTTTATATTGTGGTCTACTGAGGTCAGGTTTATATTGTGGTCGACTGAGGTCAGGTCACAAGGGTCAACCCTTTCTGGGTGCACCTGCACTAGTTTCTATTGGAGCTGCTGAACGGTTTTGTGTTCTCCTCCACAAGCTCCGCCCCTGACCCGTTAATATCTTCGTGGAGTGACTTCCCCTCCCTGGTTAATCTTTGTAGACACTGCTGTGATACTCAATCATGTATGAAAAGGCAGGTGAGAATACTGGGTGTGAATCCCCTGGTTGCCCTCTAGTGGACAGGTGTCAGGAGAGAGTGAAGGGAGTGTCTGACGCTGCATCTCTAGATCCGTGTTGTAGACGTTCACTCCTCTCCTCCTGGTTTCTTCAGGTTCAGTGATGCCCACAGAGGAGGAGGAGGCCCCCAGCATCACAGAGTTCCACTCCTCTACCCACGTGTTGCCCGTGGGCCAAACGGCCCGCTACACCTGCCACGCCGGCGGCACGCCGGAGCCCACAGTAGAGTGGCTCCACAACGGCAGGCCCCTGGAGAGGGACGGCACAGACGACCAATCAGAGGCCTGGGTGGAGAGGGGCTTCCTCTTCGTCAGAGGTGGGAGGTACGGCGTGAACACGGTCTGCTGCATGGCGAGCAACAGCGCTGGCACGGCCAATCACAGCGCTGAGCTGCTTGTCTTTGGTAAGTCCTGGATCCAAGGAGAGATCTTTGTTGATATATTCATCCTATTTTTAATTGATCACTTATGTCCCTGCTTGTTTATATTGTGTTATATATATATCACTGTTTGTTCATTGTTCATTGTTATTGTCGTAATGTATGCACCTTATTCACCAAGCCCATTTCCTGGTTGGTGTAAAACCCTTCTTGGCAATTAAATCCTTTCTGATTCTGATTCTGATCGTTGATGTTTTCATAACACTGTTGTTGATGTATTCATAATATTGTTGTTGATGTTTTCATAACGTCATTGTTAAGTTGTGTGTATCTATGTATGTGTACATATGTATATGTATGTATGTGGTCATATCTATGTATATGTACATAGAGCGCAGGAGAACAGTACTAGTGATGATGATGATGATGATGATGAAGAGCGGTTCAGCAGCTCATCATGTCTGGTTCTCCCTCAGATGCCTGTGACCTCACACTGGACCCCAACACGGCCCACAGAGACCTCTCTCTGTCTGAGGACAACAGGAAGGTGACGTGGGTTGGAGGGGACCAGTCGTATCCGGATCACCCAGACAGATTTGACTCCTGGTCCCAGGTGTTGGGTAGAGAGGCTCTGACTGGCCGCTGTTACTGGGAGGTAGAGTGGGAAGGAGGGGTTGTTATAGGAGTGACATACAGAGGAATCACAAGGAGAGGACTGGGTGGTGACAGCAGGCTTGGAGGGAACAACAAGTCCTGGGTTCTTCTTTGTACTGATGGTGGTTACTCTGCCTGGTACAACGATAGAGAGACAGACCTCCCTATCCCCCCCGCTGGCTCCACCAGAGTAGGAGTGTATCTGGACCGGCCTGCTGGCTCTCTGTCCTTCTACAGAGTGTCCCCAGGTGGAGGAGGGTCCTCAGACACACTGACACACATCCACACCTTCTGGTCCTCCTTCACCCCGGAGGACCTCCTCCCGGGGGTCTGGGTAGGGTGGTGGGGGTCCTCAGCGTCTCTGTGATCCCTCAGCGGTAGGGGGATTTACACCACCGTGACATCCAACGGTGTGTGTGTGTGTGTGTGTGTGTGTGTGTGTGTGTATGTGTGTGTGTGTGTGTGTGTGTGTGTGTGTGTGTGTGTGTGTGTGTGTGTGTGTGTGTGTGTGTGTGTGTGTGTGTGTGTGCATGTCAGCCTGTAAGTTCAGTGAAAGGGCCAACAAATGAAAGCTACCACTGTGTAGTTTGAGGCGTGTATGTTTTCAGCATGTGCTATTGTTGACCAAGTCTCCCCTTTCATTTACACGCCTCACATACATGATTGATTGATTGATTGATTGATTGATTGATTGATTGATTGATTGATTGATTGATTGATTGTCTTTATTTCGAACATGCAAGCAATAAAAAACATGATTATTAATCAATTGATGATTATCAATTGATTATTAATAGATGAAATAAAGAATAAAAGAGACAACAAAAAAACACACAAAAGAAGTAAAATTAAAAAAAAAAACTTTCTACATGCCCGAAAGGGGGTAGGAGGAAGTAAAAAAACATATCTAGTCCTACCCCTTAATAGATCAATTTAGCTTGGATAGATGAACCCAACATGTCAGTATAATACAAGCTATAATAATGCATACAAATATGAATACAGAATACAGAATAATTGTGTGTGTATATATATATATCTACGCATATATATCTACGTATATTTATAAATAGTCAATATAATCACACACAAATATTGTAAACAATTATATATATAATTGTATACAATTATAGATATAGATATATATATACTATAAACAATTTATTTTACATTATAAATAGTTATACATGTATATTATAAGTTACTATATATATAGATATTACAAATATAAATACAAATACCATGTATATTACAAACTACAGTCTACATATGTCAATGTTACAGAGGCTTTTCTAAATTTCTGTACTTTGTGAAGACGATGTCTTTATATTTGTTATTGAACTGTCTTATGCTTTGGCTTTTCTGTACTTCCAAACTTAACTTATTCCAAAATGTAACTCCGTAGATGCTGATACAAAAGCTCTTTTTCGTTGTGCGTGTGTGGTGGACCTTGAAGTTCAGCTGTCCCCTTTAGTTATAACGTCCCTCCCTTTCAGAAAACATTGCCTGTATGTTTTTTGGTTGCATATCATTTCTGGCTTTGAAGATTGTTTGGGCAGTCTTGAATTCAACCAGATCAGGAAATTTGAGAGTTTTGGACTGTATGAATAGTTGATTAGTATGTTCATGATAAGTTACATTATGAATTATTCTAATGGCTCGCTTCTGAAGAATACACAACGGTTGTACTGACTGGGAACAATGACTGATTGCTGATTAAAATTATCAATATAGCATTCTTGGTTTATTCATTATCACTATTATTATTATTATTATTATTATTATTATTATTATTATTATTATCATGTCCGCTTTTGCTTGGAAACTCTCTAATAAAATATTCAGCCCTTTAGCAGAAAATGTCACCCAGAGCAGCTTGAAACAACAGTGGGTTCATCTTAAGGAGCAGGTGGGGGGGGTTGCTCAAGGGGACAGTGCTATCTGCTCATGTAATTCTACAGGTTCACCGGCTAGCAGGGCTGAACGGTTAATCAAATTCAAACCGACATCGCAATGTAGTAGAACGCGATGTGCAAATCGCAAAGGCTGCAATATTTTTGAATGTATTATTTTGCAATACAATCGTAAAATAAAGATGTTATAATATACATTCATGCATCAATACATCTCAAAACATTGGCCTGGCCTTGAGAAAAGAGCCGTTTATATATTGACTGCTTCACATGTTGTGTTGGCCATACTATAGAAGGATTTATAGCTTGTGTTTCGTGAATAATACAAAAGTCAAGGAACTTCAAAAAGAAAAATCGCACACTGAATAGCAAACGCAATGTTAGTGGAAATAATCTGAACTTGATTGTTTCCCCGAATGGTTGGGCCCTACCCGCGGGCATGGGGGCATGATCCCCGAACCTTTGGCCAAGGGGGGGCCCCTACCTGGAGATGGTTCTGGAGCGCATCAGGGCCTTGGACAGGACCAGGGACGGGGCCGACTGACGCCTCTGACTCTCTGACCTGACCCGCTAGAACAGTAAGGGGGAGAGGGGAGGGGGAGGGGGAGGGGGAGGGGGGGAGGTGAGAGGGAGGGTGAGAGGGTGGAGGTGAGGGGGGGAGGGGGAGGTTGAGAGGGTGGTGGTGAGAGGTGGGAGGGTGGAGGTGAGGGGGGGAGGGTGAGGGAGTGAAGGTGAGAGGGCGGAGTCGAGGGAGTGAATGTCAGGGTGTGGGTGTTTCCCTGTTGTTTCCCTCCTGTGTTGATTACTGTTCCCTCCCCTAATGTGTCTCAGCTGTTCCTCGTTGTGTTTGTTATTTAAGCCCTCGTCGGTAACCCTTCCTTTTACAGTCCCCTAATTACTAGGTATTTACCCGGTACATACATGGTAAATTATAGTGTATTACTGGGTAATTACCACTGGTAATAAGAAGGTAAATACAGAGGTAGTTACCCGGTAAATACATGGTAAATCGTAGTGTATTACTGGGTAATTACCACTGGTAATAAGAAGGTAAATACAGAGGTAGTTACCCGGTAAATACATGGTAAATCATAGTGTATTACTGGGTAATTACCACTCGTAATAAGAAGGTAAATACAGAGGAATTATCCGGTAAATTATAGTGTGTTACTGTGTAATTACCACTGGTAATAAGAAGGTAAATACAGAGGAATTACAGCTGAAGTACTAAGTTAAACCTCCGCTATTACCCATCAACTCAACTAAGTACTGTGTAAATTACTTTTTCTTAGTTATTATTCATAGCTACACCCATTTAGAAAGGGTTTATTCGATTTACCTTTGAAACTATGGAATTACTTACCTGGTAACAAGCTCCACAGGAACAGTTTTCCTCTAGTGTCATGGTACATCTTCTTAAATACTGGGTACAAAGCCGTTTGTTTCCATGGTGTTACCACGTTATTACCATATAATTTATAATCGATTCCATTGTCCATGCTGTCAACACAAACTTGTACCATGTACGTTCTGCGACGTTACCAAGTAAAACGCGACAGTTTACCCGGTAAGTAAGCTGAAACTGTACTGTAAAAGGAAGCCTCGTTCGTTTCCATGGTATTACCAGGTTCTTACCATATAATTTGTAATACGTTAATCCCTTTTCCATGCAGTCAACACAAACTTGTACCATGTACGTTCTGCGACGTTACCAAGTAAAACCCGACAATTTACCCGGTAAGTAACCTGAAACTGTACTGTAAAAGGAAGCCTCGTTCGTTTCCATGGTATTACCAGGTTCTTACCATATAATTTGTAATACGTTATTCCCTTTTCCATGCAGTCAACACAAACTTGTACCATGTACGTTCTGCGACGTTACCAAGTAAAACCCGACAATTTACCCGGTAAGTAACCTGAAACTGTACTGTAAAAGGAAGCCTCGTTTGTTTCCATGGTATTACCAGGTTCTTACCATATTATTGGTAGTACGTTATTCCCTTTTCCATGCAGTCAACACAAACTTGTACCATGTACGTTCTGCGACGTTACCAAGTAAAACCCGACAATTTACCCGGTAAGTAACCTGAAACTGTACTGTAAAAGGAAGCCTCGTTTGTTTCCATGGTATTACCAGGTTCTTACCATATTATTGGTAGTACGTTATTCCCTTTTCCATGTAGTCAACACAAACTTGTACCATGTACGTTCTGCGACGTTACCAAGTAAAACACGACAATTTACCCGGTAAGTAACCTGAAACTGTACTGTAAAAGGAAGCCTTGTTCGTTTCCATGGTATTACCAGGTTCTTACCATATAATTTGTAATACGTTATTCCCTTTTCCATGCAGTCAACACAAACTTGTACCATGTACGTTCTGCAACGTTACCAAGTAAAACCCGACAATTTACCCGGTAAGTAACCTGAAACTGTACTGTAAAAGGAAGCCTCGTTTGTTTCCATGGTATTACCAGGTTCTTACCATATAATTTGGAATTCGTTATTCCCTTTTCCATGCAGTCAACACAAACTTGTACCATGTACGTTCTGCGACGTTACCAAGTAAAACCTGACAATTTACCCGGTAAGTAACCTGAAACTGTACTGTAAAAGGAAGCCTCGTTCGTTTCCATGGTATTACCAGGTTCTTACCATATAATTTGTAATACGTTATTCCCTTTTCCATGCAGTCAACACTAACTTGTACCATGTACGTTCTGCAACGTTACCAAGTAAAACCCGACAATTTACCCGGTAAGTAACCTGAAACTGTACTGTAAAAGGAAGCCTCGTTTGTTTCCATGGTATTACCAGGTTCTTACCATATAATTTGGAATTCGTTATTCCCTTTTCCATGCAGTCAACACAAACTTGTACCATGTACGTTCTGCGACGTTACCAAGTAAAACCTGACAATTTACCCGGTAAGTAACCTGAAACTGTACTGTAAAAGGAAGCCTCGTTCGTTTCCATGGTATTACCAGGTTCTTACCATATTATTTGTAATACATTATTCTCTTTTACATGCAATCAACACAAACTTGTACCATGTACGTTCTGCGACGTTACCAAGTAAAACCCGACAATTTACCCGGTAAGTAACCTGAAACTGTACTGTAAAAGGAAGCCTTGTTTGTTTCCATGGTATTACCAGGTTCTTACCATATTATTTGTAATACATTATTCCCTTTTCCATGCAAACAAACTTCTGCGACGTTACAAATTAAAACATCACAATTTACAGAGTTAGTAAACTGAAACTGTAGGCTACTGTAAAAGAAAGCAATGTTTAATCCCATGGTAGTTACATTGTACTGAACAAAGCTTTAACTGTTGCTACCATGTAAATGTATAACTATAAGACAGCATGGTGATACACAGAATAAGTAGTTTAATCTTTTTTAATAATTACGCTGAAACAAGCTAAAGAGAAACTGTTCATGACATGGTAGGACATCTGTAGTAACTACCTCATCACCTTCATTTAGACTTCAGGGAGGGTTGTTACACTTTGTAAAATGCTCTTATGTCTTTAAATAAGCGTCCAAGAATGCCCTTCCTATGCTTTTTTCCAAGCCAGTGGTTCCACTCGATGAACCTTAAGTTCATCTTCAAGGCCTTCTCTGACAAGTTTCCCCTGTATCTGTAGATTTCCTCTTTATAATTCCGCCATGCCCGTTCAATGTGCTGTGTGTGAGCACCACTCCCAGGGTGGACAAAATGTCTCTGGTGATTAACCTGATAGTGAATGTAACCATCATGCGACAATCTGTTGTACGCACCCCAGCAATCACTTATCACATCACTTCCAGGTCTAATATATTTTCTGATTATTGGGAGCAATCGCCTTCTGGATCGATTTTTCACCAGTTTTAAGACAGGACGTCTACGGGACCCCTTCACTTCTACCATTCCAAAGACCCACGAGCGTCTTCGCCAGGTGTTTCCACGTCGTCCACGTCCGTACTGAAAATAAGCAAAATGTAATCCTTAAGAGGCCACCCAAAATGTATCATTTGATTATGTTACTCACTTCAGGTCTTGTTGATCCACCCCCATGGTCATGGCAATACTGCCTGGCATATGAACATTTCATAGGGCTAGCTTCCAAAGAAACATTTTTAAGTGTTTTTACACTTATACTCCATTATATGAGGCTTTTGGATGCCATGAAATGGTCATATGCGAGGCAGTATTACCATCCCCATGGAGGTTGATCAACAAGACCTGAAGTGAGTCTAACCTTTTATAGATTATTATAGATCATTTGGGGTGAACTATCCCTTTAACTATTAAACGTACCTTTCTTTTGTGTCTGAATTTGCTCTCGTCTATTGATACAAAAGCTCTCCTCCCTCCAATTTGCATTTCCCGTCTTCCTTCCAGTCGTCTGATTGCTTCACCGCAGATTTTCCTCAGAAGTGTAGTCACCCTGGTCAGTGATTTGCTGCTCCCACATACTCCATCCTCTATCATGTCCACTTGCCTCTTCCTCAAACCCTGTGACAAACTGAGACAAAAAAATACTAAACATTTAAGTTCCAATAGTTTAAGTCACATACAGATACATGAAATGCAGTGAAATGAAAAAGTAGCAGTGCCTGCAGAGATTGTGCAAAAAGAGAGTAGAATAAGGGCAATAATAATTAAGACAATTAGCACTATAAAGAGTATCAAGTCAGCAATAATATTAAATTTAAACGTGCAAAAGAACAATATATGGTATGGTATACATGGTATGGTAAACATAACTACCATGACAACTATCAACGTACTATCACCATATTTTCAATTAATCCAGCCTGATTATAATAATACAACAATGATTAAAGATTAAATTAAATGTGGATTTAATATATCAGGAATATTAGGCAATATTACAGGACATTGTTATATCGTAACCAAAACACATTTGCGTAGCGTGAGAGAGATCGAGCACCTAACCTGTGCATTATTGTCATCCATGATGGTAGTGGAATGTGGGATCTGGAGAATATTGAGCCCTCTCTGATGGACCTTGTGATGCACCTTCCCCTGTGGTTGGCCTTTCTACAGATCCTGTAACATACATCATCTGTAAGTATTCAAGATTCCATACCTTGTCAGACTATGTTAAGGCACAGGTTGATCATTTTATGTTTTAAATGTATTTATTTAATTGGGGGTTATACATTGTTGATGACAAAACAATATAGTACATTTACAGTGAGCAACGGAAGTGACACGTTTTGTTATTTGGTACTCCAACACCTTGAGTTTGAAAGGATTCAGTAACCAAGAGGTTAAAGTGCACACTGTCAGCTTTAGTTTTAGGGTACTTGCATCATTTTTGGATGACATTACAGCACATTTTGTACATGGTCCCCCCATTTTATGTTACCAAAAGTATTTGGACAGATTAACGCTATGCACAATAGTCATATTAAGTCCTTGGTCGCATATCCTTTGCATGCAGTAACTGTCTGAAATCTGTGATCTGTAGGCATCACTAGAGGCTAGATCTTCCCTGGCGATGTTCTACAGGCTTTTTGTCTTCTCTTCAGTATGTGAAATATATATACTAAATTGGATTGAGATTGGGTGTTTGACTTGTGCATTATGTTAATCTGTTCAAAGAATAGGAAGCCCTAAAATTGGAGGACCATGTACAAAAGCTGCTTCAATGTCATTTGATATGGATTTAAATACTCAATAATTAAGGTTGACAGTATGCACTTTTAACTTCATGGGCATCCTTTGAAACGGAAGGTGCTATAGTACAGCACCAAAATAATAAAACATGCGTCACTGTCCCCAAGTTGCTGCTCCTCCTATGGTTTTGTGTTTTGTGAGTAGTAGGAGAGAGAAACGGCACAGGAGAGCAAGTTCTCCGAGTGGGAATTGAAATTGAAGTACAATGTTAAGATGCAGTATAATCTAATGGCACATTGATCTGAGTGTAGCAATGATGATCGTCTCTTACCACCTGTATCCATCCTTGGTCGTGCTGGTTCTTTTGAATTGCATTCCGTTGTTGCACACAGGGCATCGTTTTTTCCTTGGAACCAGCCTCTCCTTCTGGAGCCATCTTATTAATCGTTTACCCCCTTGCGCTGTCCTCTGCAGTAATTCCCTCGTCAATGTCATATTACTGAAAAATACACACAATTTAAAATGTAACAGATGTAACATTAGATGCAGTTGTAGTACCGGTAGATGTTCTCCGGAGGTTGGTGCTCTTCGCGGGCATTCTTTCAAACATTCTGCCAGATCGCTTAATTGCATTCCTAGCTAAATTTCACTTTGAGGCAAAATCACGTGTTGAATCACGTGAACGCCATGGCGCGAAGTACGATTTTTTTAATCCAACAAAATTATGTTTTATTTCAGCTAATGTTACATGTTTACTGTATTTAAAGGGGTAGTTTGGAATTTTGGACATAGGGCCTGATTCCCAAGTTAGCCTTTGTGTTCTTTATCATTGGAGACAGTTTAAAACATTTAATTTCAGTCCTTCTAGTTGCTAGGCTAGCGCACGGCAACAGGAACCGCCATTAGAATCACGCAACAATCGATAAATTCGAATTGAAAATATGTGCGAATGGAAACATACATCATATTTGGTAGGAAATACAGATGTTGATATAAGGGAATAAACTTACTTGGATCATAAACACGCACGGAAAACGACAAAAAAGGTGTCCTTCAGGCCTCTGCAAAGTGCGCCGTGGAAGAGAGCATGCGCAGTGCGGACTAACAGTGTGACCAATTAACGAACGTAAAGAGTGGCGAAGTCACGCCCTTTCCGGTAGAGCCAATGGGACCCACCGGACAGGGCTCCCCTTCCGGTAGAGCTCATGGGACCTATGAGATCGAAAAATATGAATGGGTGTCAATGGAGAGAAAATAATTATTTTCTGGTTCCAGTCTTTGTATGCCCTGGATTACACATATGTTGTTTGTGGATTTAAATGATAATTTTTCATGCAAAGGAAACTAAAAATGTTAGTGAAGACGAGCCGTGTAGTCTTTCTCGTTGTGTTTTCTCTACAGCCTTTATCTGAACAAATGCACAATAAACGGTCGAACTCTTTGCATGAAAAATTATCCTTTAAATCCACAAACAACATATGTGTTATCCAGGGCATATAAAGACTGGGACCAGAAAATACTTATTTTCTCTCCATTGACACCCATTCATATTTTTCGATCTCATCGGTCCCATGAGCCCTACCGGAAAGGGCGTGACTTCGCCACTCCATACACGCAGATGCATCCGTATCCCCCCCCCCCCTTCCATATTCCATCACCGTGACCGTGGCGTGGACTGCAAGTCGCCTCCGAAGAAGAAGACTGTCAGCTGAACACGATACCTCTATGAATCCCGGTAAGACAGCGAGCACGCGGATCTTCAAGCGGTCACTCGTGACCCGTGACCCATATTTCCCCATACGTTAACCACAAACCATAAGTTAACCATAAGTTAGCGAAAAAGTTAGCTAAAGTTTGCTACTGTTAGCTGGTACATATCAGGTGCTAAAAGAGACTACAGCTCATTTAGTCTGGTGCCCCCTGCTTGAGCTGCTCCCCCGGCGACCCGACCCCGGATAAGCGTTTGACGATGAGATGAGATGAGACTTGGCTTTGACATAATTTATTATATTCAATATTTTTTTAATACAGTCATGCCAAAGACACGAGGAACCAGAAGAACCGACAAGAGCCAAAACCCTGATGACCTGCTGCAGTCTGATAATGAAGGTAACTTAATGTTACATAGTAAAGGGTCTAATAACCGTAAAACCTTTTATTTATCTTTTGTGAGAAGGGTTTTTCCTCACTTAAAAGTACGGATGCACCGAATTTCCGGCCACCTTCGGTTTTCGGCCGAAATACGTTTGTGATGACGCAACAAAAAGCGCGGCCAGCACACGCTTGTCTGGATAAGCGCCAATATGTCTGCGGTGTGGACGTTTTTCAATGTTTCTGAGAAAGAGCCACGTATAGTGATTGGCAAAAATTGCAATGCCTTGATTTTAATTACATTAATTAAGTTAGAACACCGTCATAGCCATAAATGCAATGGTATGTACTAATAATTGGCATAATAATTCTGCAACCCACCGAAAAGTGTGACCCCAGGGTGCGCTGTTGTACATTTTCTGCAACATGCACGAGTGAATTATAACAAAAACATAAATGAAACATAAGATCTCCCCCCCACCGGTGGGTCTTTCTTTTCTTGATACTAACATTAATTCTAAACAGTATTTTACACAGTAGCCTATAATAGGAAATGCTTAATGGTAAAGCAGCATAAATTATCACTGACTGTAGCTTTTTATGGGTAAAGAAGGACTGTACTAAACGGCCTATCAATTGTATGGGTCCGTAAAATGCTAGTCAAATCAATCAAATGTATTTATTAAGCACCTTTAATAAAAAGGTAATTGGTTGGGGGGAGTTCATATGTTTTATGTATGTTTTTGTCATGCCTGTCTACGCTTCAAACTCGTGCATATTGCAGAAAATATGCAACAGCACCCCCTGGGGTCACACGTTTCGGTGGGTCGCAGAATTCTGTGCAACACCGGCAACAATCCTCAATAACACAGTTCAATCTGGACTTCAGATTCCCCGGTAAATAGGCGTAAAATTAGTAATAAATCTTTAAATGTATAAGTATGAAATACATTTGTGTTTGAATCTTTTTTAGTTGTAGAGATTCAACCGAAAGGCTCTGCTCCAACCATGGCTAAGTTACGGGAGGACTATAAATTACTGAAAGAGGAGAATCGGCTTCTGAAAGAGGAGAACCGGCTTCTGAAAGAGGAGCGGGATTTCCTTAGGGAAAAAGGTCTCAACCCTGTGAAGACTGGCCCCTCAACAACTTCTAAAGGTATCCAGACTGTTCCTCCCAAAACCAACATGGAAGACTATTTCTATCGGTCTAAATTGCTTTTTCTTTTGCATTCATTGATTTGATATCACTACAACATGCAAATGCACAAGATAGGTATACTACAGAGGATCTTTTCAAGTGCTAAATCAGAAAAAAATAAATCTATAAAGAAAACTAATATTTTTTTACGATTTCTGTTACACTGTGTAAGGGTCCCACAAGAGGATGCTAAAGGATTCTTCAGACTCTTCGGCATCTGACTCTGAGACAGACTCCTCCTCCTCTGAAGGAGGGAAGAGGAAGAGGAAGAAGAAGAAGAAGACGATCAAGAAAGCCCGCACAGCATTTGGGAAAAGAGGTAACTTCCATCATTTGGAAAAAGATGATAAGTAGCTTGTAGGTTATTATAGATCTCTCTTAATTGTTTGCACACCCAACCCCTTGATTAATTGTGCCTCCATAACCCACACATTCTGATAACTTGTGCTGTTTGGTTGTCTCCTAATTTAATATTATTCAAAATATTATTGAAGTATTAGTAGGGTCAAGTATTTTAGTCAGAAACCGGTCTTCATTGCATTGCATGGGAGAGACCCGTATGCAGCCCATATTATTGGTATTTTCTTATAACTGAATAGTGGTAGAAAGATTTAAACATTGATTCTATTAATTGGATTACTTTTGGAAAGCAATACAATAGAAATTAACATTTAGCTTCAATACTACTATTCACTGCTAATATTTACGCAAAAAAAAAGTTTTGTTATTTGAACTAGTAGTCCAATCTGCAACATCATTGAACGAGTGTCGCAAAATGGACCTAGCTCTGTCTAAGGAACATTTTCATCTCAAAATCAAAGCATCAAAGCAGGGCGCTACATTGAAACTACGTAGAATGGAGTGACATAAAAGATCCTTACACTATTAGGCATGAGGCTAAGATCAGTGGCAACACACACACAATCCACAATTTCATATGTATTAACCATATTGAATGTTCCATATTCAGTTACGTATTTTAGTGTAATCACTTCTGTATTGATGTAACACTAGAGTGAAGAAGAGCGGAGACTAGATTACTAAGTTGATTTACCCGTCTAACTCCAGAATGGACAGTTATGTATAATCAGGATTTTTGATATATTTGTGTGATTATGATATAATGTTAATCTATATTTCATTTTATGATATGTGTTGTAGTTCAGAATCCAGAGGACGTTGTGCACCGGTACCGAGCTGTCCTAAGAGAGTTTAGGCGCACCAGGAGCATGAGCCTGAGCTGTGAAGTACTGAACGTGGACAGGAACACAATTGCCTTGACGGCAATCATTGCCGAAATCTTTATTGGCGCAGAAGGTGAAGACTTCGGGCAACTGCCAGTGTTCATAGAAGGAGACACTGTAGGCAATTATGCTAAAACCTGCAAGGCCTTCTTAGATGGCAACCAACTTCTTGGGGAAAAAATTAAAAAAATGAAAAACAACTCGGAGCTGCTCCCCATGAAATATAAATTCCGAAAGTGAGGGGCCACACCAGGGTTCTGTGTTTTTGTTTTCGGTGTTAGGGAGTTGTCCCTGTTCAATTTTATTAAACATTGCTTTCTTTTAAAGTAGCCTACAGTTTCAGTTTACTAACTCTGTAAATTGTGATGCTTTACTTTGTAACGTCGCAGAAGTTTGATGTTTGCATGGAAAAGGGAATAATGTATTACAAATAATATGGTAAGAACCTGGTAATACCATGGAGACAAACGAGGCTTCCTTTTACAGTGCAGTTTCAGGTTACTTACCGGGTAAATTGTCGGGTTTTACTTGGTAACGTCGCAGAACGTACATGGTACAAGTTTGTGTTGATTGCATGTAAAAGAGAATAATGTATTACAAATAATATGGTAAGAACCTGGTAATACCATGGAAACAAACTAGGCTTCCTTTTACAGTACAGTTTCAGCTTACTTACTGTGTAAATTGTCGCGTTTTACTTGGTAACGTCGCAGAAAGTACATGGTACAAGTTTGTGTTGACTGCATGGAAAAGGGAATAACGTATTACCAATAATATGGTAAGAACCTGGTAATACCATGGAAACAAACGAGGCTTCCTTTTACAGTGCAGTTTCAGCTTACTTACTGTGTAAATTGTCGCGTTTTACTTGGTAACGTCGCAGAAAGTACATGGTACAAGTTTGTGTTGACTGCATGGAAAAGGGAATAACGTATTACCAATAATATGGTAAGAACCTGGTAATACCATGGAAACAAACGAGGCTTCCTTTTACAGTGCAGTTTCAGGTTACTTACCGGGTAAATTGTCGGGTTTTACTTGGTAACGTCGCAGAACGTACATGGTACAAGTTTGTGTTGATTGCATGTAAAAGAGAATAATGTATTACCAATAATATGGTAAGAACCTGGTAATACCATGGAAACAAACGAGGCTTCCTTTTACAGTACAGTTTCAGGTTACTTACCGGGTAAATTGTCGCGTTTTACTAGGTAACGTCGCAGAACGTACATGGTACAAGTTTGTGTTGACTGCATGGAAAAGGGAATAATGTATTACAAATAATATGGTAAGAACCTGGTAATACCATGGAAACAAACGAGGCTTCCTTTTACAGTACAGTTTCAGCTTACTTACTGTGTAAATTGTCGCGTTTTACTTGGTAACGTCGCAGAAAATACATGGTACAAGTTTGTGTTGACTGCATGGAAAAGGGAATAACGTATTACCAATAATATGGTAAGAACCTGGTAATACCATGGAAACAAACGAGGCTTCCTTTTACAGTACAGTTTCAGGTTACTTACCGGGTAAATTGTCGGGTTTTACTTGGTAACGTCGCAGAACGTACATGGTACAAGTTTGTGTTGACTGCATGGAAAAGGGAATAACGTACTACCAATAATATGGTAAGAACCTGGTAATACCATGGAAACAAACGAGGCTTCCTTTTACAGTACAGTTTCAGGTTACTTACCGGGTAAATTGTCGGGTTTTACTTGGTAACGTCGCAGAACGTACATGGTACAAGTTTGTGTTGACTGCATGGAAAAGGGAATGACGTATTACAAATTATATGGTAAGAACCTGGTAATACCATGGAAACGAACGAGGCTTCCTTTTACAGTACAGTTTCAGGTTACTTACCGGGTAAATTGTCGGGTTTTACTTGGTAACGTCGCAGAACGTACATGGTACAAATTTGTGTTGACTGCATGGAAAAGGGATTAACGTATTACAAATTATATGGTAAGAACCTGGTAATACCATGGAAACGAACGAGGCTTCCTTTTACAGTACAGTTTCAGCTTACTTACCGGGTAAACTGTCGCGTTTTACTTGGTAACGTCGCAGAACGTACATGGTACAAGTTTGTGTGGAATCGATTATAAATTATATGGTAATAACGTGGTAACACCATGGAAACAAACGGCTCTGTACCCAGTATTTAAGAAGATGTACCATGACACTAGAGGAAAACTGTTCCTGTGGAGCTTGTTACCAGGTAAGTAATTCCATAGTTTCTAAGGTAAATCGAATAAACCCTTTCTAAATGGGTGTAGCTATGAATAATAACTAAGAAAAAGTAATTTACACAGTACTTAGTTGAGTTGATGGGTAATAGCGGAGGTTTAACTTGGTACTTCAGCTGTAATTCCTCTGTATTTACCTTATTATTACCAGTGGTAATTACACAGTAACACACTATAATTTACCGGATAATTCCTCTGTATTTACCTTCTTATTACCAGTGGTAAATACCCAGTAATACACTATGATTTACCATGTATTTACTGGGTAACTACCTCTGTATTTACCTTCTTATTACCAGTGGTAATTACCCAGTAATACACTACGATTTACCATGTATTTACTGGGTAACTACCTCTGTATTTACCTTCTTATTACCAGTGGTAATTACCCAGTAATACACTACGATTTACCATGTATTTACTGGGTAACTACCTCTGTATTTACCTTCTTATTACCAGTGGTAATTACCCAGTAATACACTATGATGTACCAGGTTTTTACCGGGTAAATACCCAGTAATTAGGGGACTGTAAAAGGAAGGGTTACCCCCTCGTCTTTCCTTTGTTCCTGGTGCTGTCATTGTGGTTTGCTGTGGTTAGTGTTGGTTGTTAGTCCTGCGTGTTCCGTGTTCCTTGTTCCCTCTTGAGTTCCCTGTTGTCTCCCGAGTTCCGAGTTTCCTGTGCCTTAGCCTTTAGGTTTGAATAAAGTGCCGTTTCCTTAATACCGTCTGCGTTTGGGTCCTACCTGCCTGCCCGCACCCGCAGTACCCTAACAGTGAAGGTGAGAGGGTGAGGGGGTGAAGGTGAGAGGGTGGAGGTGAGGGGGTGGAAGTGAGGGGGGTGGAGGTGAGGGAATGAGGGTGAGAGGGTGGAGGTGGGAGGGTGAAGGTGAGGTGGAGGTGAGAGGGTGAGGGAGTGATGAGGAGGGAGTGAAGGTGAGAGTTAGAGGGTGAGGGAGTGACGGTGAAGGAGTGAAGGTGAGGGAGTGACGGTGAAGGAGTGAGGATGAGGGAGTGAAGGGGAGAGAGTGAGGATGAGGGAGTGAAGGGGAGAGTGAGGATGAGGGAGTGAAGGGGAGAGTGAGGATGAGGGAGTGAAGGGGAGAGAATGAGGAGGGAGTGAAGGGGAGAGAGTGAGGATGAGGGAGTGAAGGGGAGAGAGTGAGGATGAGGGAGTGAAGGGGAGAGAGTGAGGATGAGGGAGTGAAGGGGAGAGAATGAGGAGGGAGTGAAGGGGAGAGAGTGAGGATGAGGGAGTGAAGGGGAGAGAGTGAGGATGAGGGAGTGAAGGGGAGAGAGTGAGGATGAGGGAGTGAAGGGGAGAGAGTGAGGATGAGGGAGTGAAGGAGAGAGTGAGGATGAGGGAGTGAAGGGGAGAGAGTGAGGATGAGGGAGTGAAGGGGAGAGAGTGAGGATGAGGGAGTGAAGGGGAGAGTGAGGATGAGGGAGTGAAGGGGAGAGTGAGGATGAGGGAGTGAAGGGGAGAGAGTGAGGATGAGGGAGTGAAGGGGAGAGAGTGAGGATGAGGGAGTGAAGGGGAGAGAGTGAGGATGAGGGAGTGAAGGGGAGAGTGAGGATGAGGGAGTGAAGGGGAGAGAGTGAGGATGAGGGAGTGAAGGGGAGAGTGAGGATGAGGGAGTGAAGGGGAGAGAGTGAGGATGAGGGAGTGAAGGGGAGAGAGTGAGGATGAGGGAGTGAAGGGGAGAGAATGAGGAGGGAGTGAAGGGGTGAGAGTGAGGTTAAAGGAAACCATTAAATCAAGCGGACGCCATCTTTATAGTCGCTATGTGTAACATTTCCACTAACTCGTACCTACAAACAACCTGGAAACATCAGAAGTTTATGTTAATCAATCGTGATTTCAATCATTTCATCAATAAAATCACATCCTATAACTTGGATATTCTACAAATAAAAAATGCTGGATAGCCTCTACGTGCTCTTTGTTTACAATAATCACAATCGACTCCCCAAACCCCCCCCACCCACCACGCCTCCCAACACCAGCAGAGCTACGCTAGTCTGTGTCACATGGCTGCACGGCCAGTGAGAGAGGACCGAACGCTGGCATTATGTTTTTATAATTCCGAAGATGTCTCCTACTAAAACTGGAGGGTTACGAAGAGCCACTTTAATTAAAATAAGAGCGAATTGTTTCACCATCACTTTTGTGACATCTGAAGGAAATTCACAGAAACGTAGAATGTCGTATGACATTTTGAAGAATGTCAAGGATTTTCTGAACCCAATTCCATTTTCCTTGTCATTTTATTAAGGCAAGGCAAGGCAAGGCAAGGCAACTTTATTTATATAGCACTTTTCATACACAAGGCAGACTCAAAGTGCTTCACATATAAACATTGTCATACAATAAAATAAAATAATAGATATTTAGCTGAAAGCTAAAGCAAACATAAAATAGAAAAAGGCATTTTAGTATTAAAATAGAAAATAAAGGCAAAGTTAAATGTATTTAAGATTTAGCAGAAAGCTAAATCTTAAGGGTTATTAAGAGTTAGCAAAGGCGGCTAAATACAGACCCCTGTCCCACCTCTCAATGATGTCTTCTATGACCCGAATCACACTTGCGACAATTCACGATATGTTCATCGAGAATTTCAGCGGAGTAACTTTGTAAACGTTTTCAGCGACGGGTTTGTATCCGGGGAACAGTTTGGAGGAACAGCTTGGAGGTCTGCCTCACTCCCATGGATCGGAATGGATACAACAAAACAAATAATCTCACGAGTAACTGTAAAACTGAATATGCAATAATGTTATTTCAAAATGTATTGTGACATCCCTTCCTGTGTGACACTATTCATGCTGGAGAAAGTGAGTCACTAACACCAGCGGATCAAAAAACGTTTTGGAGCACTGCATTTCCCCGGCTATATTCAAGTCCAACTTTATAAGTGATTTTTTTGGGAACAACCGAATTAGTGGTTATAACAGACAGACAGTTACAGGCAGACACAAAGAAAGGATTGATTGGCTGCACAGTCTTTAAATGGTAACTGGACAATCGGTATCCATCCAAGCTTGTTATGGAACATGGTGTATGTTAATAGATTTACAGTGGACTTGCTGAAGTATAATTGAATTTGTGCTGCCTGACTAATTATCGAATGTGAATCTCTCTTCCTCTCTTATTTATTAGATCTCTCTCTGTCACACAATGAAGAAATTACTCCCAACCACTGAAATTAAAGTGCAGATTTAGACGAGGACTATTACTTTGTTGACATGCTTATTTTACACTTGTTTATTAACGGGGGAGACACACTGGGTGTAGGCCTACGCATTAAGGGAGCGGGTTAGGGAGGTAGAGAGCATCCGGGATCGTTATGTAATGCCAATTCCACTGACTTTCCCTTGAGGCTGTCCAATAAAATCCCAAATCTCTCAAAATCCTCTTTGTGGACAGAAAAAAAGGCCACCTACCCGAGTTGATTTAACAGCATTTAATTGATTAGAGCGGAAAAGGCGGGATAGAGAGTGATGCAACAAGCACTTAACACAGGGAAAGGGAAAGTCTGTCCTTGTTTAGAGCGTGGCCAGGCCAGCAGTTGATTATTTGGCGGTGTGCCTAAACCCCGAAATATCGACAGAGAATGCTATTGGTCAAAGGGTGAAACGTCAATAGGCTCTGTGCACTAGAACCCGGAAGTCAACTGACGGTGTCGGCATTCTAGTTTCCGGTCTACTTACTGACCCAGTCCATAGCGTGAACATGTCTGGCTTTTCTAGATGTCTCCAAGACCTACCGACAATAAATGTTAACGATGTTCACCGCATTGTTGGTGCTAGTTCCCTTGCCCCTACAAGCAAGCGGGAAAAAGGATTTAAGCTCTATATTTCGAGTTATTTGCGTAACTTTGAGGGTAGGTGACAGACTACCGGCTTTTTAGTGAACATTTGTTAGCGACAACATCTTTTTTCTGTATTTAAAACACTTAACTGTCCGTTGTTGTACTAACTGTACCAACGTGTGTCCATTTTTTAGTGTCTAGCAAAGATAAGGGAACATCGGAGGTGATTATCAGAGCATTGTGCCACAGGTCCATGAAGAAATCAGAGAAGCCTCACAGCTTGAGTGTATGTTAAAGCTAGCGATAAACCAACCGTTATAAACAAACTGTTATACGCCTTTTCTTTTATAACAGTGCCTGTGGGGGGATTTAGCTGAGGTCATGTTTAATCAAATAATCAATACAAACATGTATAATTAAAAAAACAGCACAAATGTACACACAAGCGCACTTTCCTCGTCAGCCACCACAACACGCAGAAAGCTCCAGCCGAGAGCGCCCACCACGGCCCCAACACAGTGCAGCCACGCGAGCCGCACACAGACACAAACACACCAGCTTCACATTGCCTCAAACTCCACAAATGTCTCTTTTTGTATAGCACTGTAGTGCTCACGGTCAACACACACTGTACTAGTAGCACTGTACTCATGGTCTAAGACCATCGGAACGGGTAGCTCAGGCTCTTCGGGGTCGGAGCAAGGCTCGGGACTCGCCGGTCTCTCTCTTCGCTCCCAGCCTCCCACACACCAGCCCGTGTTACCGGCTGGAAGCTGAGCACAACGGTACACAGGTAACACAGCAGTGTTGGTTTGATCAGCCTTCATTCCGTTGAAGTTTGTGAAGTCTTCTAACATTAAATTTCCGTTGTTTGGTCTGGTTTTCCATATTTTTACTATTTATAGTTGCCGTGGTAACTGATACGGAAAGTAGACCGGAAACTAGTATGCCGACACCCGGCGACACCGGAAATTCGCTTCTAGAGTTGTGCACAGAGCCTATTACAACAGGCTAAATGAGTCGAGTCATGTTTTGCCGAGCTGATCAGGGCTTGTTCATCAGAAATCATCATGGGATTTTGAGACTCAAGAGGTGTAGGTGTAGTAGGCGTGATACATTTAATGATGGTGGAGGCGGAGCTAACCTGTGTGTCTATGAGGGTGGAGGCGGGGCTAAACTGTGTGTCTATGAGGCACACTGTGTCTGAAGCAGCCTAGTTGGTCTGAAGCAGCCTAGTTACCCGTAGGTGTGGTTTGGGCGTAACGTCCAACAAACCAATGAGAGTGCCAGCTCCCATCCCCTTTAAGAGCCATGAGCACATTTGAATCGGACGAGTTGATGTTTTGACAGCGCGTCTGCACTCTCCGATGAGACAGATGCACATGAATTTCAAACTGCAAATGGCTCAGTTTATTGCCAAATAATATGGCCTAATTCACACATGGAATAAGGGGTTTTCTTCCACAACTTCAGAAATACTGAGTCCTCAAATAAATTTCGGCAAAGAAAACGTATATGATATAACATATGATATGCGGTAACTGTGGTTATATTTAAAGATATACGCAATACATTATAAACTGTTTCTTATCGGTATTGTATGCTATCCTAATATGCATGTGTCCCCGCGGTAATAGACATTGCCATTGATTGTATTATGCGTTACGTGTTTAGTTTGCGTGTGTTTAAACAGAGCACACACGCGCGCCCGCATTCATTCATTCTTTTTAACACTCACTCGCGGTAAAACAATGTTTTTCACGATCAAATACTCATCAATCCTAAAAGTTATGGCCATGTAGGCCTACACGATGTCTCTGTCAAGAAAATATGTGTTTGCTGTACGGTGTTTGCAGATGCATTGATTTAAAAGTACAACTTATTACCGCTGCATCAGCTGTTCTTTCCCAAATAATTTACCAAGAATGTGCGGCTAGGTAGATGAGAGAAGCAAAGTGTATGCGCGAGGTGCACAAGCAATCCGTATGCATCGCATGCGCATGTATGCATGCGCCCTTAAAATAGCATCTGAACAACGCGCCACTGACTTTAAACCAGGTATTTCCTGGTCAGTAGCGCAATGGTATTCAGAAACGGCAAAATACCGTTTGCGCCAGAACACGCCTCCTCCTTCCGCCGAACCGCCCCTTGGGGCGCATGATCAATCCCTAATTTACCGGCGAGTGGCGGTGGTGGGAAAAGAACGCTCTGCGCCAGTTGTAAACTAGCAACGACACATGCGCCAGTGACTAAGTCACTTGCGCCGGATTCAAGATAGGGCCCTTAGAGTACATTACAGTTTAATGTCGCCCATTTTTTCTGCCCAGAGAGTTAACAGTAGTGCTAATCACGGCTGTTTACATTCCTCCCGATGCCAACGTTGGCATAGCTCTCTCTCTACTGCTAAAAGCCATAAACCCTCAGCAGCGTGCTCACCCCGACGGTGTTCACATCATAGCTGGTGATTTTAATCAGGCAAACTTAAAGTCTGTCCTGCCGAAGTTTTATCAGCACGTGAAGTGTCCGACCAGAGGGAAAAACACATTGGACCATGTTTACACTAACATTAAACATGCTTACAGAGCCATACCACTACCTCACTTAGGCCAGTCAGACCACCTCTCTCTGCTCCTTACCCCTGCATACACCCCTCTCAGGAGAAGTGCACCACTACAGACCAAAACCATCACCACGTGGCCTCAGGATGCACTTTCCCAACTACAAGACTGTTTCCTACACACCGAGTGTTTTTAAACACCAGGACCTGGCTGTCCACACAGAATCTGTACTTTCCTACATCAAGTACTGCCTGGGAAACGTCACAGTGGACAAACGCATTCGTGTGTTCCCCAATCATAAGCCCTGGATGACCAGCCAGGTCCGGACGCTCCTCAAGGTCCGCAACGCCGCCTTCAGGTCTGGAGACAGAGAGCAGTACAGCGCTGCTAGAGCCAACCTGAGGAGGGCAATTAAGAAGGCAAAGGCGGACTACAGGAGGAAAATAGAGGATCACCTCTCTGAAAACAACCCACGGCAGGTGTGGCAAGGCATTCAACAGTTGACAAACTACAGGGGACACAACACCACAACTGTGAACTCAAGTATCTCGCTGGCAGAAGAACTGAACAGCCTCTTTGCCCGCTTCGAGACATCAAGGACATCACAGACCTCAGCTTCATCACCACCCCAGCCCCCACCAGCTCACAGCACCCACTCACTGACTGTACAGGTGCAGGATGTGAGACGTGTGCTTAGTGGAGTCAACCCCAGGAAAGCTGCCGGACCAGACGGACTTCCTGGGAAGGTCCTCAAGGGCTGTGCTGACCAGCTCTCACAGGTCTTCACAACAATTTTCAACCTCTCCCTGACACAGGCCATCATCCCAGCCTGTCTGAAGTCCTCCACCATCATCCCCGTACCCAAGAAATCAGCACCGGACCCTCTGAATGACTACCGCCCAGTAGCACTCACACCCATCATTATGAAGTGCTTCGAGCGGCTGGTCCTACACCACATAAAAGCCTACCTCCCCCCCACCTTAGATCCTCACCAGTTCGCTTACAGAGCGAACAGATCCACCGAGGACGCCATTGCCATAGCCCTTCATGCTGCGCTGAGTCACCTGGAACACCGGGAGAGCTATGTCAGGATGCTCTTCATTGATTACAGCTCAGCCTTCAACACCATCATCCCGGCTATCCTGGTCTGCAAACTGTCAGCCCTGGGTCTCGACCCGCTCACCTGTTCCTGGATTAGTGACTTCCTCACAAATCGACCCCAGAAGGTGAAACTCTGTCCCCACTTCTCCTCCACCCGCACCCTCAGCACAGGCTCTCCACAGGGGTGTGTGCTGAGCCCACTCCTCTACTCTCTGTACAAGTTCGACTGCAGTCCCACCCACCCCAGCAACACCATAGTGAAGTTTGCGGACGACACAACGGTGGTGGGACTGATCTCAGAGGGAGACGAGTCTGCCTACAGGGATGAGATCCTGAAGTTAACATCGTGGTGTTCAGACAACAACCTGGCATTGAACATCACAAAAACGAAGGAGATCATCCTGGACTTCAGGAAAAGCAGAGCAGACCCGGCTTCCCTCTACATCAACGGTGACTGTGTAGAGAGAGTCCACACCTTCCGCTTCCTGGGCACCATGATCTCTGCTGGCCTCTCCTGGACTGCCAACACGGCGGCGGTCGTCAAGAAGGCTCAGCAGCGGCTTCACTTCCTCAGGGTGCTCAGGAGGAACAACGTGGGAGAGAAGCTGCTGGTGACCTTCTACCGCTCCACCATCGAGAGTGTTCTGACGTTCTGTATCTCAGTGTGGTTTTCACAGTGCACTGAGGCAGAGCGGAAGAAACTCCAGGGAGTGGTAAACACCGCACAGAGGATCACTGGCTGCCCCCTCCCCTCCCTGAAGGACATATACATCTCCCGCTGCCTAAGCAGAGCGGAGAGAATCACAAAGGACAGCTCCCACCCTGGCTTTCACCTGTTCGACCTGATGCCCTCTGGCAGGCGCTATAGGTCCATCAGAATCAGGTCTTCACGGTTCAGAGACAGCTTCTTCCCAAAAGCTGTATCCACCCTGAACACACACATGCACTGACCCCCGACTGACTGACCCCCCCCTAATCTCCCACTGCTGTATTGTACTTTACTTTATTTTACTTTATTATTTATTTTACATTATTTACATTTCTATTTGGTATACTGTTGTTCTTGTTCTATTTATATATTTATTTATTTTCTTGAATGCACCAATTGGGAAAGCTTACTAAAAAGAAATTTGTTGTACTTGACTCGTGCAATGACAATAAAAGGCTTTCTATTCTATTCTATTTCTATTCTAAAAATGTTAAAATTGACCATCAATCAATAATTAAAATACATTTGACATTAGAAATATAGTCTTTGCAAAATCTGCTAAGTTAACCTGATGGAAGATCTTAAAAGTCTCTTCCTTTCATGGTTAATCAAGATCAACTTTAAGAAGCCCAAGAAAATGTAGCATTTGGATTATAGTCGAGTAGGATACATGAATATAAATCACCAAAACAGTGTATGTGTGTTTATATATACTTGTGTGTGTAGTCCGTGCGTGCGTGTGTTCACATCTGCGTGTGTGTGTTCATATCTGAGTAAGTGTGTGTGTTCATATCTGCGTGTGTGTGTGTGTGTGTGTGTGTGTGTGTTCATAGATGCGTGTGCGGGTGTACATGTGTCTGTGTGTATATTTGAGTGTTTATAATAAGGTGTGTGTGTGCACGTGGCGCGTGTTCATATGTACGTGAGTGTGTGTGTGTTCATATATACGTTTGTTTGTTTGTGTTCATATACGTGTGTTTGTGTGTGTATGTGTTTGTGTTCCTGTATAGGCCTATGTGTTTGTGTATGTGTGTTTATATATGCGTCTGTGCATGCGCGCATGTTTATATATGTGTGTCTTTATTAGGGCTGGCAGTTTAACGTTATTAACGGCATTAACGCAAACCAATTTTAACTGCGTTCATTTTTTTAACGCGCGATTAACGCTCTTTTGGCTTGGCAAACGTTGTAGTTGTTTCACCTGCTGTCTAGCAACAACTAGTCATATTAGAAAAACTACAACACCATACCGGATCTAGCTACACCGGAAACTAAACAACAAGCACGCCGCACAAACTTGTTGGGGCAAGCAAGGATACGGAGCGGGTGAAAAACTCCTTTAAAGTGTCTGTGTGTTTGTGTGTCACTCTGTTCAAGCCTGATTGTTTAGACTGGGACCTGGGGTTATACCACGAAGCTCGCTGAACATACCCAGGCTTTCTTGGGGAAACCTGGCTCGACAGAGCCGCAACTCGCAATCAGAGTTAAATGGTTCCACGACGCTCACTTTAGATTCAATTAGTTGAACCAGGTTTTCCGCTTTAGGTTCAATGCGCGTTCACAAAAGGGGCGTTTCTCGCGTCATTTGACTCACCCTTATGCAAAATTAATCGATCGAGAGCGGTGTATTTCACCCAAGGCGAGCAGTGTATTATTATGAACTCCTACGAGGAATTCAAAGTTCAAATCATAGCCAAGGGGAACACGGTTGCCCATAATATGGCTAGGGCGGCGTGCTGGCAAAAAATAGCCGACCGTGTTAATTCGAAAGTGAAAAGATTCTGCATATTGCCTGAAAAATATCATGCATCATCATGCGTTTTACCCCCATAGATGTGGTGCTAGCACGCTCCTACGAACATGGGGCCGAGTCAAAAATAAATATTAAAATATTATTCAATGTGGGAAGTTGTAAGCATCCATTTGATTAATTTCAGGTGAATCTAGCCTATGATTTGCAATGACCTAGGCTCCAACCTTTAATCTCATGTTGATTACCTGTAGCAAATAAAAATAAAACCCAAATTAATACGACTGGGAGGGGGACCGCTCCACCACCCTTCACCACTTCGGAGGAGCTGGCTCTCGCCAATTAATAACGAAGGTCTGCCGATGATGGTGGAAGGGGGGATGACCTCTGACCCCACTGCCTCGACTTCCAAGGCGTTTGTAATGAGTATGTATTCATGTATTGGCAATGGACATAAATAATTGTCATGCTAATCAAATGTGAAATGATTGAGTGTAAATTAATTGTGTCATTTTTAGTTGAAGGTACAAACATTATTTTGGAGGAGCCGCCGACAATCCATCTCCAATCAGAGGTATATAACTATCAAAACAAAGTATCACGTATTCATCTAAATGTTTAATTTTTGGGATGAATGTCCTATAATAGGTTTCCCTGATTCTTGCAGGAGACTGTCGGCCTGTGACTCCAGGGCGACTATGGAGGTGATTTTTCTTAACAATTCTCACAGCTATAATATGAATTTGTAGAATACAAAAAGCCTAGGCCTAGTTGTGTCACTGACATAGCGGTTATGTAAGGGATAATGGACAACACGGCGCTTGACTATCCAAGGTTAATGTACGTTGAACGCGTGGGGCCACCATTGAACTTGAAACACAGACACACTGCGCAACAGTAAATGCACGGCTCCTTTGTGTAGCATTGCCTACATACGGTCCAACAAGGACAATCAAATAACGAATGACCTCTGAGAGTCTGTATCTATCATATCTAATATCAAGGCCAAATGCAATGTGCAACTCGTATGATATTATGAATCATAAAGACTGCGTCTGACGTCTCTGGTACTTCCACAACAAGTAAAGACTTGTAGTGGAGGATATCTCGGCCAGGGTTGAGAATAATTGGGAAAGGAACTTTGGCCTTGACTCTCTGAAGTCCAAGAACCGCGACATGGAGGAGAAAGGGATTGTCAGCCAAGCACACATACACAGACACACACGCACACGCACGCACGCACGCACGCGCACACACACACACACACACACACACCCACCCACACACAGATCTGACTGCGGATAGGAGAGGTTAATTCACTTGAGTTGATAAACAGGTTATATTTTTTAAGGCAAGGCAAGGCAACTTTATTTATCTAGCACTTTTCATACACAAGGCAGACTCAAAGTGCTTCACATATAAACATTGTCATACAATAAAATAAAATAATAGATAAGTAAAAGAAAACATATGCAAAGAAATGATTAAAATAGAAAGTGCAATGTACTTAAGATCAGATGTACAGTCTCTCTGGTATCCGCGTCGGGACTCCAACCCGACCTAAAGGAACTTGGTACTTTCTCTGGGACTCCAACCCGAATTCTAGTAACCCTTATCCTTTCTCTCTGGTATCAGATCATGTATTTTTCTGGTGAAAATATAAAATTAAATTGAAAGTTAAAAATGCTTCAACTGTTTATTCTCTTGCCAGAAGGACTATCTAGACTAGGCTACTTATTATATATATATTTTTTTTTTACCCAAAAAATATATGCGGGGCTAATCAAATAATATCCAGAGCTTTAGCCCTGAATAAAATGGCATTGTGATGCCACTGCCTGGTCAATGCATTGTGTGTGTGTGTGTGTGTGTGTGTGTGTGTGTGTGTGTGTGTGTGTGTGTGTGTGTGTGTGTGTGTGTGTGTGTGTGTGTGTGTGTGTGTGTGTGTGTGTGTGTGTGTGTGTGTGTGTGTGTGTGTACCAGTATCCACTATAAGCGGGTGGGTAACTTGGGGGCAGGCTGTCCGGCCCATCTAATTAGAAGCAATGCATGGTAATGGTATATTCTTTAGTATTAATTAATTGGCTGAATTAGATTTGACATTTTGTTGGACAGCAAACGAACAGCTCCGTCCGATAGTGGGTCTGGACTTCCACCAACATTTTTTCATTCATTTTCTTCTATTTTGATTTGGTGGGCACGGGGCACATTTGGGTGGGCTGAGCCTCCCTGTGGGCTCTGGCCATTAGGAAGCCTCTTATCATTATGGGGGATTCTAACATCGCCCGCGTCCCCACATTTAAACGGTCGGAGGTTCAGGCCCACAGTTTCCCGGGAGCGGCCCTCAGACACCTCACTGCAGTCCTGCTTAGATTCCCCTCCCCCAGGCCTGGCATCAGACCGGTGGTCTTTAGGTAGACATAAACAACGGTCTTAGGGAACAAACAGCCGTTACCGTTATCAAAGACATCCGACGACGCGTTGGAACAGCCAGAGCTAAAGTCCCTAAGGCCCGTTTCGTCATTCCTCTCCTCTCTGTTTCCATCGAGCTATCCGTTTACCAGCTCCACTGCACTGAGGCCTTCAGCAGCTTTGTGAGAGACAGCATAGAGGAGGTGGACCCCCGATGCAGTCACCTTAAACAACGGTCTCTCCTTCAATTCCAGACGACCCAGGAGAGCGTCCATTGGGCTCGGGGACGGGGGTTAGGGCTATGCTAACCATAACCCTAACCCTTACCCTCTTAATCATTGGAGGCTTCTTTTATGTGAAAGGATGGTATGGATGTGTGAATGGTTTTACTATGTCTTATTTATCTTTATTTATATTCCTATTTATTAATTAATTTGCACTTATCTGCCAGCACTTATCTTTACCCTGTGTGTTTTTAATACTTCTTGCATGATTTGACCATGTTTTATGCTTTTACCATGTTTTTTATATATATATATGTATATGTGTGTGTGCAATTTTGGGGTTCCTTTATTTTTCACCAATGACTTCTACTGAGATTGCAGTGTGCTCCTTTTTATTCCTATATTTTGCATAAATGCGCATGATTCACTATTAATGAGAGGATGTGTATGGATGGGTCTGGATGCGTGGGTGTGTGTGTGTGTGTGTGTGTGTGTGTGTGTGTGTGTGTGTGTGTGTGTGTGTGTGTGTGTGTGTGTGTGTGTGTGTGTGTGTGTGTGTGTGTGTGTGTGTGTGTGTGTGTGTGTGTGCGTGTGTGTGTGTGTGTGTGTGTGCGTGTGTGTGTGTGTGTGTGTGTGTGTGTGTGTGTGTGTGTGTGTCGGTGTGTGTGTGTGTGTGTGTGTGTGTGTGTGTGTGTGTCTCTCTTGTTTTGCCCTCTACCCCCAGCGCCTTGCCAGGGTTGACAGATGGTATAAACTCCTCTCCATCAAACCACGCAGACGAAAAGTTGCAGTTCACACTTTATGTTGAGGAGAAGTAGGGTAAAACTGAGGAATGGAAGCACAGCATTTCAGTATGAGAATAACAGAATGCTGTAAAATTAGCTTAGCTACTAAGTTAGCTTGCTAACGTAAGAATATCCATCCATCGAATTTGTTTACAAAATTCCCTTAATCTCATTATACATCAAACCCCCTTAACATATCAATACAGATAACGTACCAACGATACTTACAAAGGCCAACTTGAAACCAGAGGAGACGCAATTATGAAGACGAGTGTGAGTACCATGCTTTCCGATCAAGTGAATGTAGTGTAATGAAGTGCAAGGCAAGCATAGCAGAACGTATTCCAGAAAGATACCAAAGTTCGCCAGTAGGTGGCATCACAGGACCATCAATAAGCATAAAAGCCTGAATTACACAGGAGAAAACATACATGTGAAAGAACACATATGTTTATATATATATATATATATATATAGATATATTTATATATATATACTTCTATGCGTGTGTGTGCGGGCGGGGTCCTCAGATCCCCCCTTTTATTTACTCTGATGTACTTTTCATCCTTTCCAATAGAAGTGTGTTTCTATGGGCCCGTTGGCTGTGTCACCGTCAGCAGTTACCAGGGACCGTCCTGCCGTCTCCTCTACCCACCACGGGACCACCACCCTCTCCGGCTACCCACCACGGGACCACCACCGTCACCGTCACCTGGAGGCCTACCTACACCAATCGCACCAACACCACACAGCCACACTACCACGCACACAACAGACGCACGCTACCTCCCACACCTACATCCCGTTATAGATCCCCCAGCCTTCAGTATAGACCCCCACACCCACCATCACCACAATAGACCCACACACACATATCAAACCACAGAACACACCAGACCCACACCAACACACCCACACACACAACCACTCAGACCACAAAGACCACCTCCACCATCCACCCGTCCACTCCTCCCACCACCACCAACACACACCCGGTACATTGCACCAGATGGCCCCACCCGTGGAAAAGACAAAGTATATTATAAAATACTCCAGGCCCTGCACCACAGGGACACAGCGGACAGAGCGGTGTCCACCGGGAACTCCCCAGGGGGATGTTACGACAGGTCCACAAATGATCACACTTCATCAAACCCATCACCCACAGACACCACATCACAAAGAAATAATGACAACACCAACACCTGGATGCACAATGACATGTAGATCCTAAAAGAACACTACACACACACAATAGACCAACTCACACAAACACCCCAGCCCACCAACACACTCTCACTTAAGATCACTACCAACCGGGCACACAAGAGATTGGGCCACAGACTATTACCCACCACCTTACATCAACTAGAACACACACTACTCCATACACCGTCCGCCCCTCATTCACCACTCATTACCAACCCACACCCCCTCAACCTACTCCCCCCCTCCCCCATACCGACCAGTCCCCATACCACCCCACCTCGAGCCTGGACCTTCCCCTCACCGACACCTCCACAGCCCACACTCAGCCACACAGATCCCCCCCCCCCCCTCCCTCTGCCGCCCCAACCAGCACCCACGCACACCCTAGATCACTCTATTTAGGCCCACGTCAGTCAGAAATCCTCTCACCAGATGAACCTCCGTCTCAGAGGACCGAGCAACAACCAACACACCACCATACACCACCCTCTCTCCAGAGTTCCCCCTCACTCCATCCAGATACTTGCATCCAACCTCTCCCACTCCCAACCTACGCCACTCAACAGCTACATAGTCACTGATCTCAGTCCCCTACTAGAAACTCCCCACGACACCTTCACCACTCAACCTGACAACATACACTGGACACCAAACACAGCACAACACATCCTGGGACTGTAAGCTCCCCGGGGTCCGGGGCCCCGGACCCTGACTACATCATGCAATCCCAATCTGAAGCCCCCTCTAATAACACCAAGTCTCCTCCGCTGTCCGTCCAGTCCACGAGCACACCCTCACAGCGCACTGTGCAGCTTAGACTGCACCACGTCCTTAATTCGGCCTCGTTAAGTCACCTCACCGTCACTCCCGAGCGCCGACGGCCGAGTGGAACCACCGACCCGAAGCCTCGACCGAACAAGACGATGTTCAAAAGGACCAGACACGATCCCACGGGGCATAAAGTTAGGGATTGGACTATTTGATCCATCCAGCCCGTAGTGATCATCGGTGACTCAACCCTGAGTCGGGTCCTTCCCCACACTCACACAGACGTCCACATGGAGAGGTATCCCGGTGCCAAATAGCAACACGTCACACAGGTCTGAGGTAAACATCCAAGATTCACACCAAGATTCTGGTGCTCTCTCTGGGCCTCTACCACAGGGACAGCCTGTTGGAGCCGGCCGCCAGGACCCCCACAACAACCTCACCGGCCCCCGCGGGGCCCTGCTCCCTCTGGGTTCCCCTGGGGCCCTCACCGGCCCTGGAGGTGAGGGCCCCACTCTCTCAGGCCTCTCTCTCTCTCGCTCTCCTCTCTCTCTCCTCTCTCTCTGTCTCTGTCTCTGTCTCTGTCTCTGTCTCTCTCTCGCTCTCTCTCTCTCTCTCTCTCTCTCTCTCTCTCTCTCTCTCTGTCTCTCTCTCCCCCTCTCTCTCTCCCCCTCTCTCTCTCTCTCTCTCTCCCCCCCCCTCTCTCTCTCTCTCTCTCTCTCTCTCTCTCTCTCTCTCTCTCTCTCTCTCTCTGTCTCTGTCTCTGTCTCTCTCTCTCTCTCTCTCTCCCCCTCTCTCTCCCCCTCTCTCTCCCCCTCTCTCTGTCTCTGTCTCCCCCTCTCTCTCTCTCTCTCTCCCCCTCTCTCTCTCTCTCTCCCCCTCTCTCTCTCTCTCTCTCTCTCTCTCTCTCTCTCTCTCTCTCTCTCTCTCTCTCTCTCGCTCCCCCCGCTGAGAAGAGGGAGACCCCCCAACCCATCTACGAGGCTACACACACATACACACACACACACATACAAACATCGAACACACACGCACAAACACACACACACACACACACGTACTTACATAAACAGACACACACACAATAACACGCACGTACACACACACACACACACAGTCTTAGCGTGTCAAGCTGTAACCCCCGTCATGGCCCCCCCAGCGTCTAACATAGCGCTGTTTGACTCAACATGGCCGCTCTGACGGCTGCAGACTCAAACGCTTCACTCTGTTTCTACTGGTTTAAGCCTGCGCCCCTGGAAGACGGTTAACTATTGAACACGTTAGCATCGTTCATTTTTGTTATTTAACACCCACACAAACACACACACACGCACACACCCACACACACACAGTTCTGGGAAGTCTAATTCAGTCACTGTGGTGAAAGGATGAATTAGGTTGTACAAACCTACCTTGAAGGAACCTTTCATTATGTGTTCATTCAGTGGGGTTGGGTTGGTGTTGGGTCTCTTTCTCTTTTCGCCTGCTTGTTGTGGTGTGTTGAGCACCAAAGGCTCTTCAACCATTCAACACCTCCGCCACACACACACACACACACACACACACACACACACACACACACACACACACACACACACACACACACACACACACACACACACACACACACACACACACACACACACACACACACACACACACACACCTGTGTCTCCTTCACCCTAATCCTGTTGGTCAGAAGGTGAACTGCACCGAGATGGATTCACCGCCTCTTGGTTAAAGGTTGTATTAGCGATTCTGGTTGCCCTGACTTCCGTTGCGAGATTCCAAAAAAACAGAGCCAGCTAGCCCCTCCCTCCTATGTTTTGAAAATGATCATGGACGTGCATTTTCATGAACGTGCATGAAAATGCAACAGGAATTTGTAGCTACCACTTCGCGTGCACAAGCGCGAAACACCACAACACCCACCCCTTGTCTGTGACTGGTTGGAACACTGTATATTTTGATTTTGAGGTGTTGGTAGTACCATTTGTTTCTGTGTGCGATCTCGTAGCCTAGGCTGCCTAGAGAGACGCGGTTTTTTGATAGCCTGCTTATGGGACGGGCAGCTAGAGGATCGTGAGGAAGAAGCAGATTAATGTGATACTTTATGTTTCAATCAGAATCGCTGATACAACCTTTAATATGAATAAAATTAGGGCTATCAAATTAACGCATTAATTTCGATTAATTAATCACAGAAAAAAAAATAAAAAAACATTAATCGCACTTCTATAGTGCCCTTTGACCCGGTGCGTCATTTGCGTTGAAACAAAATGGAGGCAGACGAGAAGACGCTGCTCGGCCCGTGCACGGAAAGTTCAAGTTTAAACTCCCGGACGAAACTGTAGACAGCAACACCGTTATCTGCAATCTCTGTAGTAAGGAATT